>NW_022156716.1:925091-1184642 GCF_004355905.1 Pyricularia grisea
CCCCCCCTAACCCACCTAATTTGACAGACGACACCATGCTTGATTTGAGGTCGACCGATGCGGCACTCTTTCCATATGTATGGGTTCGGGGCTGTCTATCAATAACGCCTTGTTGACGTAGGGAGCTGTCGTGGCTTCGTCCAGCGTCCCATCCATTCTATTATTGCTTGGACGGACAGCGGCGATATTACCATGAAAGACCAAACGGCCGGACGGATCGGGCTTAAAAATTGACGTACCTCCCGTCAAGATGAATAGCCCCATATTGTGAGCTCTCGATGAGAGATGTGTTGTGCAACCTAAATCGGCGCTAGGGTCGTATCCAAATTTGCCGATAGGTCCCCAGGGGAGGTTGGAGATTTCGGCGTTGATGCATTAGCGGACAGAACAAGGACTTACATGATTTTATTGGCGCTCGCGTAACAAAGGGCCCCATAGTTAGCAATTAATATGCATGTATCTGTAAGCAACCTTTTGAAGCTGAAAACCCTCTTTTCACCAGTGGAGTCGCAGAAGGCTGGGGTTATGAAGGTATAGTCCAACCTATGAAGTGTTCCGGAGCTTCTCAGTATCCTGTTCGTTGATGGTGGGAACTGAATTGCGATCTGAGTATGCATAGTCATTGCAGTTGATTGTAAATGAAGCGAGGTTTGAGAATCCCTTCGAGTACGATCACTTAAAACGCGGTTTTGTTGACGATGGCAGGCAGGCATATTGTAGGCGCCCACAGAGACATAGACAAGTCCCCAAGTACGCTTAAAGCGGCTTCACTACCGTTAGTGTAACAAGTGTATGTATGCAGTATTGGTACCCCGGGGCTTATGCGTGTTGCTTACAAACGCACCCTGACGACAAGAGAACATGTCTTTCCTGTATGGTCTAGACCTCTTGTTGGACCCTTACAGGGAATTTTCTGAGCTTTTTGAAATAATTCAACGGGAATTCATAAAGATGGATGTCGGCCCCAAGTCCAATATGGAAAGATTGGCTTGTCCCGGTTTACGTGCAGTGCCTACACCGTTCATCCGTCTTTGTATAAAACATGCCATTCCAACAATCCCTAGGTGTCATTTTCGGTTGCGCGGTCTTCGCCGCCGCATTTCCGGCAGGCGGTAACAGGTCGACTGCTCAGTGCAGAGATATCCAAATTCCTGTCACCGTCGAGGTGCCGCGTTTCCTCATCAGCACCAGGATCCAGGATGACTGGGACGCTGTGGCCCTGAGCTTCAACCTCACGCAGCGAAACAGCCCATCTGCCGTCACCGGCACCACGGGCCCCGTGAAGAGCACATATGACGTGGGGGCTACATTTTGTGGAAACGGCTCGACAACGCTTATACTCACACATGGAATTCTGGAATCCAAAGCGTAAGTCGTCTCTGGTAGTCAACCTGGAGACAAGGAAGGAAGAAGATGAACACCGCTGATAGGCAAACGCCTTATTCTTGATATAGGTACTGGCAGCCTGACTTCCCAGATGCCGAGCAGTATGACTTCATCAGTGCCGCCGTCGATGCGGGCTACTCGGTTCTAAGCTACGACCGCATCGGGGTAGGCTCGTCATCAAAGTAAGCGATACTCCAGATATACTGCTGGCAAAATGCACCGCGGCCTAATACTTGACATGTACGTGATTGGTTTGATCGTGCTAATGAAGCCCACCCACCCTCCATAGGATCGATTCTCTGATGGACGCCCAATTCCAGGTCCACGTAGCAGTGCTGGACGCGCTGATCGAGCGCGAGCGCAGCCAAAGACCCGAAAACAAGATCGCACTGGTTGGCCACAGCTACGGCGCGTACCTCTCCGCGGCGGCCGCTGCGCTGTCCGATCAGATCGACGGCGTGGTGCTGATGGGCTTCGGCGGTAGCTTCAATTACTTTGGGCCATTCGTCGCAGGCTCGGGTCTGCGCGTCGCAAAGTTCCGCGACGAAGAGCGGTGGGGTTCGCTGGACGCCGGGTGGCTGACCACGGTGGACAAGTATGCCGACACGTACATCTACTTTGGCATGCCTGGTGATTTTGAGCACCGCGCGGCCGAGTGGACTCACACGCGGGCAAGCGAGCCCTTTGCGATCGGGGAGCTTCCCTCGCTGACTTCGACTCCTATCGTATTTGGCGATATCAAAACGCCTGTGCTGCTGCTGCAGGGACGATACGACCTCTCGGCTTGCGGTGGGGACTGTGTTGGGGAGCTTGAGGCCTGGACGGAAAACCTGACTGGGTCGCCGGCTGTGGAAGTGGTTGAAGACCTACCGGCTGGGTGAGTTTTTTCTTCTTCTTTTCTTCATTACCTTCTGATAGCTCTATACTGCTCTCAGAATCGGGATGCCATCCAACCAAGCTGTACTAATGCAAGACCACGCATCACAGGCATAACATCAATCTCCACCTCGTTGCGCCTAAGGCGTTCGGTATAATGTTCGACTTCCTGAAACGAAATGGGCTATGAGGAAGTAGGGGTGTTGAACAGTCAATAGTGGTGTAGTAGGGGTTCTGTCTGATCAATGTGCAAGCAATACCTCTTAGGAAAATGGCGAATGGAACACATTGGGGTTCTCCTCCGCATATAGGAATTGCCGTTGCAGGAAGGTGA
The DNA here is from genome assembly GCF_004355905.1 of Pyricularia grisea. NCBI lineage: Eukaryota > Fungi > Ascomycota > Sordariomycetes > Magnaporthales > Pyriculariaceae > Pyricularia > Pyricularia grisea. The sequence goes on from NW_022156716.1 coordinate 927,688, forward strand.
GTGAATAGCGGCCAAAGCTGACACGCTTCCCAAAGCCAGTGGAAACTTCAGCCCGAGTTGGACAAAAGAATAAATATACTTAGATTGGGTTGGGCAAAAGATCAAAAACATACAACACCGAGGATTCCCCAGTGGTCACCCACCTGAGTACTAGTTCGGCCCTCACTGGTTTGACTAGGGGAGAGCGGACGGGATCCCGTATATTCCAGTGGGTATGGTCGTATGTGAAGATACCATGGTGCGCACAAAAATATCAACCAATTGGGTTACCGTTCGTTCCAAACATCAGTTCCGTGGAGATAAGGTCAGCTTAGTTCGCAAGCGATTGTGATAAATTGTGTTTAAAAAAATGGATCAACTAAATCTTATTGAGTAAAATGCTGTTATTTATGAAGTGCCAGGCAGTCAGAGAGATTCAAAGTACCCATGCTATTGCTTATGTCACCGCCTCTGTACACACAAGGCAGGCACCTGCGGTCAACTGCGCACTTTCGTCCTGGATGTCTGGACCCACCCGCACCCAGCCAACAAACAACTTTTTTAGCCTAGCACCACAACTGAACCCGCGATTGTAATTGCAACACGCGTTTTCCACAACCATCAAGTGCCAATTACGTCGCCGCCAGGCACACAACGCGAACTGCTGGTATATTTCCAGCAGCTGTACCTCGGTGGGCCACTGGAGTCACGAACGCGCTGATTTTCTCTGTTCAGAATGAGCTTGTTTGGGGCGCCAGCAGCAAGCACCTCTGCTCCGGCTGCACCATCCCTGTTTGGAGCGCCGGCAGCTGGTGCATCTGCGCCCGCCACATCTTCACTCTTCGGATCAACGCAGCAACAGCAGCAGCAACAGCCAGCATCCTCCGGGCTCTTCGGTTCTCAACCCGATCAAAAGAGGCCAACTCTTGGCGGCGGCTCTCTGTTTGGCGCAACCAATTCTGGAGCAGCTCAGCCGGCCGCATCGCAGAACTCCCAGCTCATAGGCCTCGATGGCAAACCTTCGAATTCGCCATTCGCGACCGCAATACCCCAGACGAAACCGACAAGCTCACTGTTCAACAACACCGCAACCAATGCCGCTGGCGCGTCTATGTTCGACAATTCAACCGCCAGACCCGCCGGGGCTCAGTCAGTCAACGGCTCTCAGGCTGGTGGTGCTTTGTTCGACTCCCTACTAGCGAAAGCCAAGAAAAATGGTGATGGCGGCGATGGAGTCGAGTATCTGCCTAGCATCCAACTGGGCCTGAGCGACCTTCAACAGCGGTTGCGAAAACTCGGTCCCCAGGGTCGCGCTGCAGACCGCCCATCTCTCGATGGCAGGGCACACTACCTATTGGCCGCGTCGGGTGTCGACCCTGGAGCTGCCGTCAAAGACCTGGGCGATTTTGCTGCACGTGCGGGCGGCAGAGTCCCAGAGGCTAGACCAGTGGCCCCCAGCCCGGGCGAGCTCGACGTTGAAACTTACCTGTCAAATTTGCAGGCAAAGACCACGTTAAGCATGATTGCCGACGGCCTAGAGCGCTCGGTCAGGGATTTCGACAGCTTCCTCGAAGAGAACGTCAACATGGAGTGGGAGGCACAACGGAGGCGCATATACGATCATTTCGGGATAAAGCCCAGGGAAGATGCAGGTGGGCCTAAGAGGACCAGCGTATCGGCTGGTAGAGAAGACGTGGGCGGTTTTGGCCGCTCAAAGAGGTCTAGAAATGCTGCCGGCGGTGCTGAAGCTCCGGGCCGAGCTACCCAGAGGAATAGTACATTTGGCAAATCCAGCATGCTGCGGTCTGTCATCGGAAGTCCCAGCAGAATCGGATCACACGGGGCTCAGTTCGTCGACGTTGAGATGGTGGGCCACAACGGGCTAGGCACTAGCATCCCCTCGATCAACGAGCGATTCCTGGACGACAAACAACGACAGTTTATTGAGAAGATTCATTCTTTGAACGACAGCCGCCTCATGAACCTATCGTACCCGATCATGCATGAATTCGCCGACGTTACAAAGCGATCCGGGGATGTACATGCACCCAAGATCTACGAGGCCTACAATGCCATGATAGAGGTTATTGGCGAGGACCCAGACGCGGATCCCAACGTGCCTGGCTCAACTGCGCGCCAGCGTCAATTCGCACAAAGCTACATTCATGCGCAAGCTCGGTCGCCAGAGGCTTCGGAGCTGCGGAAGCGCATCATCAATGGGGCGAATAGGTACCTGGAGAAGCAGGCATTCCAGGAAGCCGAGGCCACCATTGCTAAAAGCCCACAGGAGGCCAACCTGGGAGGCCGCCCCGATGTCATTAGCAAAATACGCGCTTACATTCGGGTTTTGGCTGCCAAGAAGAACTTGGTGACCGAAAACGCAGACCTCCAGCAAGTCCAGGGAGAGTATGTCTGGGCTATTGTTTTCTATCTGTTGAGAACAGGTCACGTCAACGAAGCGGCCATGTACGTCAACGAGAACCAAAATCACTTCCGCAGCATTGACCGTACGTTCTCGTCGTACATGAATAGCTATGCCACCAGCGAAGACAGAAGATTGAAGCGGCCCATGCAGGAGCGGTGCAACAACGAGTATACCCAACGTGTCCGTAACGCTCCCGAGGGAAGCATAGATCCGTATCGCATGGCTTGCTACAAGATTGTTGGCCGCTGCGAACTGAGCAATCGTTCTCTCGAAGGCCTTAGGTTCGGCATCGACGATTGGATTTGGCTTCAGTTCAACCTGGCGCGTGAGGGTGACCGCACCACAGAACTTGCAAGTGAGACGTATGGATTGGCAGAGCTGCAAGCCAACATTCAGGAGATTGGAAACAAGCACTTCGCAGCCAAGTCTGGCGCTGCTGGAGATGATGCCAACGGCTCCTTCAGCATGTTCTTCTTCCTGCAGATACTGGCAGGCATGTACGAGGCCGCAGTGGCCTATCTCTATTCCTTCTCACGCACCGACGCTGTCCACTTTGCTATAGCACTTGAGTACTACGGTCTTTTGCGCCCAGCCGACGCCATGTCGGTGGCAAACGAACTCAAAAGCTTCAACACAAAGGGCGTGATGCAGATCAACTTTGCACCCCTTGTGGGTCTCTACACGCAGGACTTCAGGGCGGCGAATGTTGCCGCGGCAGTCGACTATATCGTTCTCATCTGTCTCAACATGGACGATCCCAATAATGAGGCAGACAGGCAACAAGCAGCGCTGTGCCACGAAGGCCTCAGGGCTTTGGTGCTTGAGACACGTGAGTTCAGCAAGTTGATTGGTGACATCAGGCCCGACGGCCAGCGTATTAGAGGCATGATTGAGGAGCGCGGCAAGCTGGTCGCGCTGGACGACGAGGCGGACTTCCTGCGCACCATTTCCCTCGAGGCTGCCCGAGCCGCCGAGGATTCCGGACGCACAACCGACGCAGTCCTGCTCAACCACCTTGCAGGCGATTACGATGCCGTGATTGTTCTGGTCAGTCGTACTCTGAGCGAATCGATCTCGATGGACGGTGGACTCGATGGCGACAATGAGCCACTGAGGCTGGCGCCGGTCAAGCCTCGCGTGGAGGGCGTAGAGGCACAGGAGCAGGCGGGCACCAGCCTGAGTCTTGCTGCTATTGATGACCCGGTGGAGCTGGCCAGGACCATGCTCACCATGTATGAGCGCGACATCATGTTTAGGCGCAAGATTCGCGAGCCGAACCGTGCTGCTTGTGCGGTGCTGCTTCGGATGAGCGAAATCAAGGGTCTTATCCAAGCTCAACAATGGCCCGACGCTTTGGACGTGAGTTTGCCCTCTTTTTGTGTTTTTAAAGCCCTCGTTTTCATCGGCGCATCGACTGACCTTTTACACGTTCAATCCACAGAAAATTCGTAGTATCGACATACTACCCCTGGATGCCAAAGGTGATCCGAGCGCCATACGCAGTTACGCAGCCCTCTTCGCTGGCTTGTCACAAGCAGTGGCGAGCAACGTACCGAACCTGGTAATGTGGACGACCGAATGCTGTACCCGACAGCGAGAGAGGCTCGCGAGCGGGCAGTTCACGGGCAATGAGGCCACCGCAAGGATGCTTTACAATGAGCTGAGGCAGATCACGGTCGACTTGACCACGTATACTAGCCAGCTTAGATATAGGTTCCCACCTGCTATCCTGGAGGCCTTGGCCAAAGCTGCCGCTGATTAAGTCATAGTCGGGACTTTTGGGGGCTATGAAGTTGGGTGGGCGATGATGATAGTGTAAATATGAACTGGAGCTTACATCTGAAACATGATATCCCCTGGTTTGCGTACAACTATTGAGGATTACCCATTACTATGGCTGGTAGTCTCCGTGTTCTGTTGTTAATATGATGTAGGTCCTACCACTTGGGTCCGCAAGGAATTTAGGGGGAAGGGGGGGGGTTGATAAGCAAGAGAAGAGGCGTATAGTTATAAATCTAGCGTGATTCTAATTATCTAGACATGGTCTCAAACCAGTGCAAGCATAGATACTTTGAAAGTGACCAGTCCCTCAGGAGTAAAAAAAAAAAAAAGGAGGTAAAAAGGAGAGAAAACGTACATAAATATAATGGCCAAGAGCAAAGAATAAATAAAGAAATAAGAAGTTGTGTTAAAAAAATTGCTTTGCGCCACGGGTTTAAACCCTTGGAAAGTGTTTAAACGACTCCAATAGTTTCAAATCGAGACTTGAAAGCAACACGAGCGTCGCAGCTTGCTTTACTGGATGCCACCAGTTCAAACCACCCCCGAACTTGCTATCAGCTTATGCACAACGCTGAACCCTCTATCTAGGCCCCAATGGCCTTGTCCACCTGCCTCCTATACTCCTGCTGTGAGCGACATTGCTCCAAAAAGATCTCGTATTTGGCATCAAGCAGTTTGCTTAAGCCCTGATCCCGTGCAGGGTTTACCAGACGCCCAGGCTTACTCATGCGGTCCATGATGCTCCACAGGTCCTCCGTCTTGCCTTCAGTATCTGCACTCGCAGCCTTGGCGCCCAGCATAGCCGCGCCGTGGACGACTGCGGCATTGACGTAGCGCGGGATCAGCACATGCATTCTGCAGGCAGTGGCGATGAGGTCCATCAGGATCTCGTTCTGGCACTGGCTACCGCTCATGAAAATGCTGCTGATGGAGTGGCCGGCCTTGTTCATGGTTTCGACGATCTGTCTCGTCTGCAAAGCAATAAACTCCATGGTGGAATAGTAAAGCAGGGCCAACGAGTCGGCAGTCTTGTCGCTGCTCATACCGACGATGGCACCACGCATGTTGGGGTCGGCCACGGGGGATCTGTTGCCCCAGAGATCGCCGTAGAAGAAGAAATGACGTGCCAGCCACGATATCGAGGGGGCCTGGACCTTGCTGGCCATCTGTCGCAGGTGCTCGTTCAAATAGTCGTATATGTTCTTGCCTTGGGCAGCGGCGGCTGCCTGGGTCTCAACAAAGGCCGCGTGCGTCTCGATCATGTGCCGCATAAGCTCGCCGGTGGCCGACTGTCCACCCTCGGCCATCCAAAAGCCCGGGATGAGCACATCACGATATGGGCCCCAGACTCCATTTACAAACACTGCCTCTTTGGACATGGCCAAGTGGCAAGTCGAGGTGCCCGCAACGGCCGCCAGTCGCGTGAAGGCTTGTGCCACATCATTGGGCGCCACGGTTTCGTCAAGCTCGTCGGGTGTGAGGTTGACCTTGGCACCCACGGTACCAATCCAGCCAGCATAGGCATCAATAACACCGCTACCCACGGCAATCCCGGGACGCAAGCCAAGCTCAGTGGCTGCCTTCTCGCTTAGTCCACCGACCAGCTCTCCGGCACTCAGGTACTCGCCGCTCTATGGACGAATTTGTTTGTTAGCAAGATGGCAAGGGGGAAGTGCGAAAGTAACTGAGGTCACGACAGTAATATAAAAGGGCTCACCACCCCGTTAACCCCTCCCATCCGCTTGAAGTCATCCTCCACCAGGTCGCTGAGGCCAATTGTATGGTAAAAGTCCTCCTGCCACCCCTTGACGCTCCCATCGACACCAACTGGGACAAAGCCCTGCTTGCACACCGTGCTGCAGAAGCTTCTCGTGTTTCTTCCAGTGGCGAGGTGAGTCAGGGCGTCTGCAAGATCGTAAAACTTGCAGCGATCAAAGAGATCTTTAGGCATGTTGTTCTTGAGCCACAATATCTTTGGGATTTCCATCTCGACGCTCATCTTACCACCGACGTAGCGCAGCAAATTGTGGCCTGTTGCATTAATCTTCTCGGCTTCAGCCAAGGGACGGTGATCCAGCCACAGTATCACATTGCGGTCTTCCCCGGAGGCATTGGAAAAGTCTGGGCCGGTAACGGGGATTGGCTCATCGGTGTCGTGGCTAAAGACTGCGAGTGAGCAGGTTGCATCAAATCCTATGCCGTGAATTGTGGAAGTGTCAATTCCCGTGTCGGTTACCACTTTCTTGACGCAGAAGCAGATTGCATCCCAGATATCGGTTGTTGATTGCTCCTGCTCTCATGTTAGTGGAACAGGCGGAATTAATTATTGAGGTTTAATATGCCGGCTTACATAGTGGGAGCCCTCGTAGCCGGCTGCAGGCTGCCAAAGCTTGATTTCCTTGGTTGCGAGTGACTTTATGTCGCCGGTGGCATCGATAAGACAGGCCCGGGCAGAGCCAGTCCCGACATCAATACCTATGTAATGCTCCTAGGAGGAAGCTCGTTCGGTTAGTATAGGTAGCCTGGCATGGAGCTGACTGCTCAGAACTCTCTTTCTTTGCCTGATCACATATTTAGGAGACGGTTCGAATATCCAGTGCCACACTCACTGTGCTCTTCAGGGCCCTGGAGGGATAAGGAGGATCCGATCCACACGGTTAGCTTTGTTTCTTCTTTTTCTATTTGCACTTATGAGGATTCTCCCGAATAATGTGGTAAAAATGATTGACTCAGTTGCCTGAAACTCACTCCATAATTTTTATTTTATTTTTGGGATTCCCTTTGTTTTCTGCAGATGCTGCAAATCACGATTATCAACAAGGCTGTTTGTTTATCAAACTCAAAGCATGTGCACACAATAAAATTCAACCGTTTTGGATGAGAAATATTTGTTGGCTGCCTGGAGAATAAATACAATTAATGGCAGGAGTGATTTGAAGTCACCTCCTCAGGTGACTTTGTTATCCCCGCCCCCGAAACAATAACGTTCTATGGCCGCAAGACAAAAAGAAGAGACTAGAAATGGGAGCATTAACTGCACACTGCCTGCCCATCAGCAGGTACCAAGGCTACCCAGAGGGGGAAAAACAGCCCGCCTGTCTCTGCCCAAATTTCTCCTCTCAGCTGGTTGAATTAATGTACGGTACGGTGCTGGAAATTCTGGATGGAATCCAATGTCGGGCGAGTGGAACCGGACTGTGGCGATGTGTTGCGGGGAAAGCTCGCCAAACACTGAGGGGGCCGCATAGATTGGCAAAGTCTAGAACAGTCGCAGGTTCCACAAATCCAAGATATAGAACTGTCCGTCGATAGTTATGGTTGGACATTCAGATTTGATGGGCGAGAAGCCAAGGCATTTCGAATTCTACTGCGGTAAGCCGCTGATAGTATACAGGATAGGTGCTTAGGCAGGGAGGGTCACAAGTCGCCGCCAGTGCCGATCAAAGAAAAGATGGGCGCTCGTGTTTCTGTTTCTAATACGTGGTGGTCTGCAAGTCGCTGGTTGCGTTGGGCCTCCGAGCCGGTCCGAACTGGTCAAACACCGAGAGCGTCGGCGCATGGAGTCATTGCCTACGGCTGGCTACTGTAGTTGGCTACCTACCTAGGTAGGCAAGTACGGTAAGGTCGGTATGGGCCGGTAGGCTAGCCTGTAACATGCTACTGCCGAAGTCGGACATTCAATGTCATCAACCAGTCGAGAAGAGTAACGTGCTTATCTGAGATTTTGTAGGTACGAAACAAGCAAAGAAAGGGGAGGAAACAATAAAAATTGACAGTTCCAGTATCTATTGGGATTTAAATGAGAATGTCTTGTCAAGGAGCAGCAAAGTCGACTATTGAATGCTAAACAGGAGAAACACGTTAGAAGAGTAATATATCGCCAAACATGAGTAAGGGGCCGCAGGGTTGACGTCTTTCATATACGGCGAGGGTCGGCGGCCATAGGCACGGCTGCCGAACAAACCGGAAGAAGTACGGACGGAGTGGGGAATCAACGGACAATGAGCCCAAACTCACAAGTGGGATAGACTTTGATTAACACCTTACCTACCCTATGGAGGTAAGGCAGGGTAGGTACCTACCTAGCTAGGTATGTGGGTACGTAGGTAGGAGCAAGGAAGATGTACTCTGTAAATTCCAAATTAATGCTTGTATGATGCGACCGTGACAAAAAGCTCTGGATTGGACGATGATAGTGCGTTGGAATTTAAAAAGTTTATAAAGACTAGAGAAAACAATCATAACGCTTGCTTTGCTCATATAATGTATCCATCGGGGATTCAGTTTTATGCTTTAAGATAAACTGTAAGTAGAGTTGAAGGGTATCAGTAAATGTATGTAGGCTTGGCGACATTGTGTTGGGTGGGGGGGGGTTTACCATGATTGTACCTACCTACCTACCCTATCGTCGTCGCCAATCGTCGGCTCCTTGCTGAGAAGAGCCACCCCGACTCAACCGCAAAATTCAATGCAAATTTACATCACCACATCAATCAACACGCAATCAACTCAGAAGTGAATTCAGAATTGCGCGTCAAAAGGACCTCGAGCTATGTCGGAAGAAGAAAAGGTCGTCACCCACGAGGATATCTGGGACGACTCGGCTCTGGTGAATTCGTGGAACGAAGCCCTTGAAGAGTACAAGGTAAGTCGAATTGCTGGCGCTATCCTGAATAAGAGAAGGGGGGGCGGAAGCGCGGTCCAAATGGCTTTCATTCTAATCTTCTTTTGCGTCTCTATTTTATTTTATTTTTATCTTCCACTCTCTTCTTCGCATCCATTCTGCGGCCTGGTTCAATTCCACGGCCCGCGGGAAATATCTGACTGAAAAAGAGGCTGAAAGCAGGCTCTTACCACTATCACAGAAATACCACAGCATTCACGCTGACAGGACAGCCGAAGCCCATATTGTTCCAGATTCGCAAAAGTCAGGCCACTTTCCACCATTTTTTACCGTCTCCACCTCCCCTGGTCGGTGTCTGCGCTATGGCGCACACCCTCCCGTTGTCGAAGCAGCAAGCTGATTAAATGGATCACGGTAATTGATCGCCATGGAACAGCCCCCTACGGAACGCCAAGACTGAAACGAATGAGCCTCAGTCGCCGCCCAAGAGAACGAGGGGCGATGGCGAAACAATTCAAGAGCAGGCCAAGGTACGTACGTCAGGAACAAGAGACGAAGGGGGAACCCCTTGATTTTGTTGCATCCTCAACACGCGTCCACGCGTAAAGAGCAGTTGTTGTTTGTTCTTCCACTGTCCAGTCAGCCTCTCTCCTCTGCCTCGCGGCCCTTGTCTACATTTCTACTATACACATCGCTTAACACACACACCCCCGGATGTCAACTGCCAATCCCGGAGAATCATCAAAGCTTGGCATCGTCTTTCCTTCTTTGTAGAACCGAAATCTTAATATCTGTTTCCGAGGGCCGGATGGCGTTGTTGAATCCCCCATATCCAGCCGGGCCCTCAGGGAGACAGACAGACGATCGTGCAAAAGGGATGGCTGCATGTAACATTACTCATCTGTGGCCCAAGCTAATATCAATTTTTCTACCTTAGCCTACGAGTGGACGTCCTGAAGTTTCCGGCGTGAATGATCATCAACAACGTGGCGGCGCGCTTAGCTCGCCCGTATCTGTGCTTGGCTCAGGTAAGACGCACCTTTCGCATCTATCTATTTGCTACATACTTGGGCCAGCCGTAAGGGGTGCTGTAATATCCATCGACTCTCGGAGTAAATTTCTTTCCAAGATATTCGGACAACTCAATAAGGTCTATTTTGAAATCTCCTGCTGTACCCTGCTCTTACCAGGCGTCGAAAATATATTTTTTTTTCTTTTTTATTCTTTGCTTTTCATATCATCCCAATACCTACGTTTCTGCTAACATGAAAACACTTATGCACACCTTCATGTAGTTAAAGATGAAAACCTCAAATCCCTGCTGATGTCATGGTACTACGCCGGTTATTACACGGGGCTCTATGAAGGACAGCAACAGAGATCCCACCAAGGCGAATCGTGACCGGAGATAAGAAATTGACCAGGACACGTCGGGACCAAGAGCTGTCTGAGCGCCTACGATCGATAAAGGTCAGGACATGTATGTACATGTTAAAACAACACAGGAAACAAAGGAGGGGCGGAAAAGGGGGAAGAAAAAAAGAGACAGAAAAAACAATATAGAGTAAAGAATGGGGGCAGGAAAGCAATCAATTAAAAACCCTGTACTGACGTTGCTTTTACAAAAAAGCCGCCCACAGATCTCCGAGCTCCTTACCGCACCCTTCGTAGTTTATTGCATGTGAGACTGACTTGACTGGGTACCCATTCTCGGCAGTCTACTTTGCTGGTAAACACACCTTAAAATGACAAAAGAAGAATTAAAATATAAACATAAAAATAAAAATAAAGCAAAAATCGGAGCTGTTCTGTAAATGACGTGAATGGTGGGATGCTACTGGACAGTCAGCAATGGAGGGAGGGCTTGTCTCGTGTGTGATCGACATGGAAGCGAGTATTACTGGAACGCCATATGTTCCAGCATCACGGGACACGGGTTCCTCCTCTTCCTTTGTCTGAAGGCAAACAGCCTCAAGCGTGGCACATTATCAACCCAGGGAATCCTGTCGTTAGCAGCTAGGGTATTGATCGGACGAAAAAGATGCGAAGCGGTTGAGCTAAACCGCTTTGCCGGTTGGCATTATTTTGGGTTACATCATTGGTGATAGTGGGAACTCATCTTTCCGAATGGCTGAGTTCTCTTGGAGGGCTTGGAAGCATGACCAGAAACTGAAAAAGGCGGTTGACAAGAGAAGCAAAATGGGACACGACTCCCTATGTTTGCATTTACGCATCTACGGTAGTGGGTAAGTAAAGTACTGTTCTAAGCAGTGGGGAATACGAAACATCGGCCTGGCTGGTTTGCCTTTGTCCGTGTAAGCCTCGCAGCCTGGAGAGAAACAAGCAAGATTCCCGGATGTAAGATGGACATTTCATGTTGATCCATTTTTTTCCCTTTTTTTTTTTTTTTTTTTTTTTTTTTTCTTTTTGTGTTTTTTTTTTTTTTTTTTTTTTTTTTCCCTTCCCTTTCTGTGTTCATCTTTGGTTGTGTTCTAATACCCATCAAGCCATCTCAACACCCAGCAAGGAGACTTGTTTTCTTTGGCTACGCCATTATTAATGCGCAATCACACGCAGGGCGAGCTTTGGTCACCAAATTTATGGAGCAGCAAGGGGTGCCATCCAAATGATGGATTGATTGTTTGTAGTGTATCCGTAGGTTTTGCCAATAATCAATCACGACTAACGCCGCATGCGAACCTGCCAAACCCGTTAGGGATGACACAAGTTGCGATACACATACCTTATGTAGTGCTTACTATACGTACCCTTGGAACCTTGGGTAGGTTATAGCTCGGAGAAAGATTTAGGTAATTACTAGCAGCACGACCGTGCCATCCTATCCCCCAGAGACAAAGTTGACAAACAGGTATAGACCTTGTAGAAAATAACGGTCAAATGCAATCAAATGAGGCAAGTAAATGCTTGGACGGCTTTCTTTTTTTCATCTTGTCTTTGTTGGAGACCTTGTGCCGGCCGCCAAGTCAAGCCGATGAAGATGACGCGCAACGATATTTTCTTCTATTTCTCTACCTTGAAGGGAAAAAAAAAAAAAAAAAAAAGACACATGTTTCTGATCGTGACCTAGAAACCTGCTCAATCGGCTTCTCGGAAGTCCAAGTTCTTTTTTTTTCTCTGGGCGCAAGGGAGCGAGATTTGAGGATTCGGTCGCTGCATAACCCGTTTGCGCACCCCATCTTTTTTTTTCATCCCCCCCTTTCTTTTTATTTTTTATTTTTTTACTCTACAGGATCCTGACAAGCCTGACTAGCAGGGGCTATGACGGTTCCCTGCCAGCTGGAACAAGCTTAATTATCCACTCCATGTCAAACCCAATCCTCCAAGTTTGTGACCCACACACAAACTACCTTGGGGCAGCAACTAACTACTTCGTACTACATGCATGTATTCTTCTTGTTGCGTGAATGCAAGTTAATCAAGGTACCTACCTAGGTCCATATGTATCAGTTTAATAAAGTAAACAAGTCAATGATTTATATTTTCGTTGCGGTAAGATGTAAACAAACTTCCTTATAGTACAAATGAAAGTTGGTCTGACTACTCACTTGTTCGGCCAAGCCTAGACAATAAAAACTGGGGGCAATGTTAAATAGTTTAACCATAAGCCCAAGGAGAAAAAAAAGAGTAATACTAATCTCGCCAAAAAGAAAGAAAGCCATTTGCCCCGTTGTCGCGATGGATCAGAGTTGCACGTGTGGTGGGGATATCTTGCCAAACGGTGGGAACGCAACGGGGACTAATCCTGTTTGGGCTGATTTCTAAACGACAAGCCCAAACCCGAGACGCAGCTGTTACAGGAACGAACCCCTCCCTTACTCACAGCTCCTAGCTTAACCTCGTTTGGTTCCTGCCCAACCCTAGCACGGCGTAATGGTTGATTGATCTTGGCTTTTTTTTTTTCCCTTTCTTTTTCGTCTGTTTTAAGACCGCGCTGGCCGTGGGGTTCCCTTCCTCGCACTCAAATTTCGGGCTGCCTTGACGCCGGGCGGGCTGCCTGGGGTCAACCCAGCCCAGGTGGGCGGCGACCCTAGTCTCGAACTGGGGGAGGCAAGCTGTTTCGCCAACCATACAGTACCTTATTGTCCACGCCCCCCTCCCCTCCCCTTGGTTACCATATCCCGGCTCCGGCTTAGGCGACCCGTACCTGAGCTTACATACATACTTGCTAGGGGTGTCAAAAGTAGAGTCTTGGGGATTCGATTCTGTTTTAAGAGTTGGCCATCCCCAGCCTGATCTTTTTGTAATTACTTAGATCTTTTCTCCCTCATCCCCTTATCGTTGTACACGTGTGGCCCGGACGCTCATTCGGTTTGTTCCTTCTCGCCGTCTTTCATTCACTTTGATTCTTCACGAGCAGGCACTCGCCATCCTAAAGCATAAAGGTTATTTTTCTCTTTTTACTCCAAGCAATAACTAAAAAAACAACAAGAAAACGAACAAAGAGACTGGTACTCGGGGATCTTCTTTTTAATCGAACTGATCCTTCATTGTCGACCTAATAAATCTACAGCCAACCCCTCACAATCACAATATGAAGTTCTCATCGGCACTTGCCCTGGGCGCTGCCCCCCTGGCTCTGGCGAAAGCCGCCCACAATGTCTACTCGGTCAAGCGCAGCAGCGACGGCGTCATGGCGAACACGGTTCAGCTCAGCTCTAACCCCAACTCTCTAGAGTCCCTCCTCGGCCTGGGAATGTCCGGTGTCGGATTGACAAAGGAGAAGGGCACTGCCGTCAAGACTGATATCATTGTCATCTGGCTCAACCAGGGTGGCGGCGCTGCTACCACGCAGATCAACCGCCAGGAGACCGTGACTGTTACCACGACCGTCACCGATGGCGGCGCCGCCGCAACTCCCGCGCCTGCACAGGGCGGCAGCGTTGTTGTTCCTCCCGGAACCGGCGTCACCCACAACGTTACCGTCGGTGGGCCCAAGGGTCTTATCTTTGAGCCGAATGAGATTAAGGCCAAGGTCGGTGACATGGTCATCTTCAAGTTCCTGAGCCAGAACCACACCGTCACGCAATCCGGCTTCGACACCCCTTGCGATCCTCTCGCTGGCGGCATGGACTCTGGCTTCCAGGCCAACCCTAACAACACTGTCAACCCTGCCCCCTTGGTTGCCATGCAGGTTATGGTCGAGACCCCGCTGTGGTTCTACTGCCGCGCTGCTCAGGGCGCCCACTGTGGTAAGGGTATGGTCTTCTCTATCAACCCCACCGCCGAGAAGACGCACTCGGAATTCGCCGCGAAGGCCATCGCATCCAAGGGACTCGGTAGTGGTGGTGCCATCACTGGCAACCCCTCTGGTGGTGGTGCTGCTGCTCCTCCTGCCGCCAACCCCGCTGCCCCGGCCGCCTCCAGCTCGCCCTCTCCGGCGCCGGCTACTGGTGGTGCTGCTACCGACCCCAGCAAGCCCACCACCGGAACAGGGACGCTCCAGCCTGATGGGTCTTGCCAGTGTGTTGTTACTTGCGCCGCTGGCTCGTTCCCCGCCATGGGTGTTCAGGGTCTCAACAACTTTGGTGGCATGGCTGGTAAGTTATCAAAAGACAAGAGTCTCCAATGTCCAAATTATACAGAACTATTAGCTAACACCATTGTCCGTCGTAGGTTCGATACCCGCCAACATGGTTGGCATGTAAAGAAGACAACATGTGAACGATTTCGAGGATTTATATACCACATTCTTCTCATCCCACGAGTTGTTTCGGGTTCTCGGGCATTTACCAGGGGCTTCATATACCTTTTTGTAGATTTTCTTTTTCTTTGTTCATTTCTCAAGACCTTTTTTCTCATTGAACCCGGGATGGATCACTCGCCTTGATAATGGCTAGAGCTTGAGCTGTTTTGGGGGACCTTTTTTGGAGTAAAATCCCCTTTTATGTTTCAAATATGACTGGTTCGTATCTTTGGATGGATGGTATCATTAATAAACGAACAGAATGAGTTACTTTTTTTTTGTTGGCCGTATCCTGGGAGCGAGAGAAACGCGGCCTTGCGTGCCAAGCTATTGTGATTACTTGTCTTGTTCTAGACCTAGCCCTACCTAGTTCTAATGTAATTAATAGCTGGATTTTGCTCTCGATCCATATGATCTGACCATATCTGTTTGTCATACAAGTCGTCATTTGCTACCGTAGATTGGTTTTTGATGAGATTCCGATGGCTTATGATTTGATGCTGCAAGTAGTTGATCTTGTGCAGGTATGGAAAGCATGGATGGGCCCCTAGATATGTGCTACGTATGTATCAAAACCGGGTACCTATTTCACCTTGTCCAACTAAAAGCCTTAGTTACTCTCACTGTGTTGTCACGTGCATAGGTAGTTCCATCCTCCCTGTATAAATTTTGCGGTGAGTGCGGAATGTGTTCTTGGTGTTGTTGTTGCTAGGCCGTTGCCTAGTCGTGGCCCCACAAGCCGTCAACAAACAAGACGTGCTCCAACGTCACCAACCAACCGAACCAGCCACTACTACCCCAGTCGTTGAGGAAGGGTTGGACTAATGAGACCTTAGACTAGGTACCTAGGTAAGGTAATAATTGTAAATTTGGTTTCAATACCTTGAAATTTTGCCGACTGCCACCGTCTCTTGCGCAAAGCTTGATGTCAGCGTCGCCTCATGGAAAAAGGGCGCGGCAATTCCTTTATCATCGAAATACTAACCCGACACAGCAAAAACAAAAGATAGCCTTTCAGCATCATGGAGCCGCAATCACCACCCAAACGCGTCACCCGATCACGCGCTGCCAGATCTACCGACTCTGCTCCCACCAAGGTCGTGACCGTCGCGTCAAGGGCAAAGACGACGCGTGTTGCAGCAACAAGCTCTCTCACCACCACCAGGACCACGGCAACCAAGCGGAAGCTCAGGTCCGAAGATACGGAGAACGAAGAAGCCGAAAACGACGACGATGAGCTTGGTTCTGTATATCCCGCCCCAGCACGGGCTACCAGGGCCACCCGTGGCCGGCCACAAAAGCCGGCTGAGCCAGAACCCTCCAAGAAGACCAAAACAGAAACTACGTCAGCACCGACACCCGCGCCTGTAGCTCCCCCGAGGAGGGGTCGGCCGCCCAAGAAAATAGCTTCTACGGCACCAGGTGGTGCCAAAGAGGAGACTGTATCGGTTGCCACAAAGCCGATCCGAGCAACAAGAACCAAAAAGAACCAGTCTACCGAGGAGCCCGAGGAGGCAACCATCAAGCCTGCGACTCGGACACGGGCAGTGAGCACGACAGCCAAGGCGCCGGTGAAGAAGACGGTTCAGTTCGAGGAGCCAGAGAAGGAAAATATCCTGCCTGCTGCAGCAACCAAGACCAGAACCACGAAAGCCGCGCCCTCCACCAAGACTGCCGCACCAGAACCCCCAGCCACAGGCCTTCGCGCTAGGCCTGTGCGCAAGGCGGCACTACCTGCTGCTGCCCGTCCAACCCGAGGCGTGGCCAAAATCTCTGCCCAAGCGAAAAAGGAGAAGGCAGAAGAAGACCAAGGGGCAGAGTCGGAGAAGACGTCCCAGGAGAGTGGACCGGCGCCGCTGAGCCCCAAAAAGATGTCACAACTAGCACACCCCAAGGACCTCGATAGGGCAGCTGAGTCTGATGACGAGCTTGCAGGTGACAAGACTCTGCATAGGCCTCTGATGAAGAAGCCGGTCAGACCGCCGGCGAGCTCGAGTCTCGAGAAGAAGGAAGCAGATGTGTCAATTGAAACCATGGAGGTGGATAGCAAGCTGCTGCCAATCCCAGAGCCCAGCGTGTCTGCCGGTGGTATTCTCCACAGCCCGGCTCGCCGCCCACAGGCTATGCCTCACAAAGACGCCATGAAGTCACCAGCTCGCCGAGGTGTTGGTGTGCCGGTCATCAACCTCCCTAAAGACGAGTCTGGGAGCCAGGATAACCAATCGCCTATGAAGGCCTCGCTACTCAGCTCTCCTGCAAAGCGGCCAAAGTCGCCAGTCAAGGGAATGAATCCATCTAGCCTGACTTCTTCCTCGCTAAGTGACTGCAACCGCTCGCCATTGAAGTCCTCGCTTCTCGCATCCCCAGCCAAGCGTCCGTTGTCACCAATCAAAGGGATACGCCCACCTCAACCCATGTTTGAACAGACCTGCCAAGCCGAGCACGCTCAGGAAGATCACGATCTCGAGGCAGACATTGACTCGGCAAAAACTCTGAATCAAGCAAAGGAGCTGCCACCATCACCTACAAAGGCCAGCCGGCAGCATTTCCCCGGCCGCCTCTCCACTGTGCTGCCAAGACATGCTGATCCTGACCTGAAAAAGAATCCCATGCTTGGGGTTCCCCTAACATGTAGCCATGAGGATGATGCCGTCTCCTCCACCCCGGATGAATTCGTTCAGATTGGGGAGCCCATGGATGTGGATGTAGTTGAGCCAAGCATTGAGGCACATGCAACAGAGACCGTTGACGTGGCCGAAGATTCTGTTGCGATGGGTGCTTTTGGCTTAAGACAGAAGGATCTGGACCCTTTTGTGGGTGCAGAGTCAGACTCGGATGATGATCTGGAATCTCGTGATGTTGCGACTTCATCAGCTCTGAACAGCACAATCAAGACCCCACGCCGCGCATGCAACACTAGGAGCAGCAACAACGAAAGGCAAAGTATGGGTGGACTTCAGTCTACAACAAAGAGCGCTCAGCACACACTCATGGCAGGGCAATATGGCTTCACACCTCTTGCTGAAAAGCTGAGTGGTTGGAAGGCAAACAGCCCCCTCAAAGTCGGACTGGAACCCCAGCAGTCGCCATTGGGCAACGGCTTGGTAGAAGAGAAAGTACCCTTCACTTTGGCTGAAGGTTTCGTTCAGGATTCGCCGGCGAAACCCGGATTTTTCGAAGACGCCATCTCGGTTGGCCCCAACTCTATGCCGGATATCGACACATCCGCGAACAAGGCTAGCTCTTGCCAGGAGCCTGAAGTAGAGGTGGAGATTGAGGAGCCTGAGCTTGAACCTATCCGCTGCACTCAGGAAGACTTTGAACTTGCCGCTGAGGCAGATGTAATGTCACTCCTGGAGCCGTCGCAACTTGACGAAGCGCTTCATAACGACTTGATTGAGGACAATGCGTCAGAGGCAAGCCAGGAATACGGGGACGAGAACGATGCTCCGCTGATCGACCCTGCTCTGACCAGCTCTCCAGGTGTTCCCCCTGTGACACCAAAGCGTTTTGCCACCCGTACTTTCCACACAGTCTCCAAAATCCCGCTCAAGCCAGCGGATGATTCCACGCCAAAGTCGGTAGGGTCGGCGACACAGAAGAAGCAGCGCAGGCACAGCCTTGCGAAGCTACCCACTGCCATCAGCCCCAGTAACCGCCCTACCAAGGGCCTCCAGAGGAACGCAACCGTCATCTCTTACTCGCCCACCAAGAAGGAGAGCAAGCTAAATGTACAAGACATTACTCCCACTGACTCGTCTGATTATCCCGAGACCCCGGTGAAATCAACCACCGGGTGGTCCACGTCCGGCACGCCCGCCCGCACCCCCCGACAAGTTGTTAATCCTGCACTTCTCAGAGGTGCGGTCGTCTACGTAGATGTGCGCACCAGCGATGGCGCCGAGGCTAGCAGCATTTTCGTGGATCTCCTCACGCAGATGGGTGCAAGGTGTGTCAAGTCGTGGGCTTGGGATCCCGAGAGTCTAAGCGACAGCCAAGATACCGATGATGAGGATACGCCTTCGGGATCCAAGATTGGAATCACCCACGTTGTATACAAAGACGGTGGCAGACGTACATTAGAAAAGGTTAGGGAGACAAATGGAGTGGTACAATGTGTCGGTGTGTCTTGGGTTCTTGAGTGAGTGTTATCATCAATTGCGAGGTTTTTTGATATGGGAGAGAAAGAGAAAGAAGGGGGAACAAAAGAGCAAATTACTGACATCACCCACAGCTGCGAACGCGAGAACGAATGGCTTGACGAGGCGCCGTATTACATTGACACTGCCCTGGGATCCCACAGCGGTGTTGGTCGTCGCAAGACCATGGAGCCGAGGGCCTTTGCCGAGACAGCTTCGTCCTCCCTTGACGATGGCAGTGACAGACGCAAGTCCCGCGAGTGTAAGACGGCCCCGTCAACGCCTGCTAACGGCCGACGTAGCAGTGGCCTGTGGATGCGTACTCCGGAGGATGAGGTGTCGGCGGCCTCCCGCCGCGCCAGCAGCATCTACGGGGACGAGGATGGTGACTTTGACGACGCCGATGCAGACTGGGAGCTGGAGAGCATGCTCATGCCGGTACCCAAGACGCCGGCGCCCGAGACTATTGCGCGCTATGCTGCCAATGTGACCCCCGATACGCCATCGGTCGACGATGAGACTCTGTCGCTGAGCCGGGATGAGCTAATGATGCGGACGTGCCCGCCAAAACCTGCGGGTGGCATCATGTTGCTCGGTGAGGGTCTCCTAGCCAGGGAGAAGGACGAGGGTGTGCTGCAGCGTTTGATGGCTGCGCGAAGGAAGAGTTTACAATTTGCACCTAAAATCGGCAGCCCGTTGGCCAAGACTTGGCCCTGATGCTATCATTGAGGGTCGGTGTTTTCTTTTTCCATGTCTTTTTTTTTGGTATTTTGGGGATTACATTCCAAAGCATTGAACCTCTTGTTGTCAGGGTTTGGATGGAGTTCAGGATTTGTTGCTCTATGGTTTCACTTTTTCTTCCATTAACCTTCTCTCGGGTAGCTAGGGGACTAGACTGCCGCCTAGTTATCGGGGGTTTGTTTGCTTTAGCTTTTATTTTCGTGTTTTTCTGGCGTCCATATGTGGCCTGTCGCTCATTATCGGTCTTGCACAACAATGACTTGGGCTGTTTGGCACTTCATTTACCGGAGTTGGGGGATATTTGGGTTGATTCAGGTTCAGGAGGACAAACCGCAGGGCACTACTGATGGTATATAACAACGCCGTTCTGCTCGTGACCTACACGTGGTCTATTAACAAAGCCGGCCTCTGTGCAAGCCGCTTGCTATCTGACGTGAATTTACCAGCACTAACCCATAAATCCCTACGCCTGCCTGTTGCAGGTACACTGATTTATAGTTCATCGATTTTTGCCCCATTGGACCCTTTGGAAACATTTATGGGCGATAGTATGAACGTGTCCCGTAGTGCTCTATATCACGGCCGTACTATCAGAATGGCTCCCAGAAATCTTTTGTGATTGCCACTCGTCGTTTCTCTCTACGTATCCGTAGCGTCAGAGTGATGTGATCCGTGTAACCCTCGGCTGAGGTATCGTTGCGGTACGAGTCCTTATCAGATCAGAGGGCTGGCAGAACTTGGTCATGCAATGGGTGGGCTACATTATCCGATAGACCGAGACCATGTAGGACAGTGGGCACCTCGGTATGAGCCCTCCGAAACTTGGTATGAAGCTGTCAAGAATTCGAGTTGTCTTGACGATGTTGCCACCTATTGTTAATGTATGGCAATGTACGCCCGCATGGCAGTCACCGCGTTTCCGTCGTGCTGCTTTAGCAGCTCTGTAGCCTTGGGCTTTGTGAGCTCGAGCTGATCAACCTGTGCAAGTAAACAGAAACAAGTAAAAAGATAAGAAAAAAGTGGTCAATAAATACTCCCCAAAGGAAATGAAAAGTCTGTGACTTTCTGTGCATATTTTTTGTTTTGTTTGCATGTTCCGCCCACTCACAAGCAGCGCCACATCAGCAGCATCAACCTTGACGGCCTTTTTGACATCCTTCTTGACGTTTGCATCGGTCTTGAGCTGGCTCATAGCCTTGCTGACGGCCTCTTGGTCGACGTTCTTGTTCGTCGCGTCCTCGTCCCGCGCGTCGAGGGCGGCCATGGCGGCGGCAGCCTTGCGGTCCTCGGCCGACTTGGCCGTCTGCTCGACCTCGTCCTCCACATCGCCCGTCGTGGCGCCCTCGACGATGGCAGGGGGTTGTCTGTCTTCGGCCATGGTCCGTATGTATAGGTATGTGTGGTTTTACTGTTGTGTTGGTCGTTTTGGGGTTTGGGTTTTTTTTGTGGCTTTGCGACACAGTTGAAAGGGAATCAATATGCGATTACTTGGGGGTTGATGAATGACGACAGAATGGTGAGCACTACCTAGTCTTGCTATAGTACAGGGTTAGTTAGGAGGCAGCAAGCAGCTAGGTCTACTGTGGAGAGAGCTTTGAAATTTTACCCCACTTGCCCACCAACAATAGAATGTTAGCACCACGGCGGCACATTTTTGAGAGCTTGGTCCCCGCCTCACCGCCCATGACAGTTCAAACAATCTTGGCATAAAGCGGGCTCTTGACGAAAACAATACATACACACATAGATTTTTGACAAGGGTCAATGAATAGCGGGGGTGGGGCTTCTCAAACATGAAATAGTAAGTATTTTTGTGTTAACCCTTTTTTTTCTATACAAAGTTTTTCAGCCGTAGCTGATTTTGTCTACGTTGACTCTAATTTAATGTCTCTGAAGAGTTAATAGGCTTGTTGAAATTGAAGATATAAACCAAAGCCCAAGATCATTAAACGAATCTACGAGACCCAATACTAAGGCAGCAAAAGGGCAACAGTGCCGCACATATTAGCAACTTTTTCGGCAACCAATAATAACTTCTTCATTCCGGTTAAACTGCCACGGAGCATCCTGTTGCGAAATATCTAGACTAGTCGCCAACTTGCCGCATCTCACTTGAAAATTTTGACTTGTTTTGGGCCTTTACTGAACAAATGGTCCTGGAAGTACTTGCTAGTCAATAAATCCCTTCTAGCCTAGGGATCTAACCTCTTGTAGGTGTGTCTTTGTCCAAAAGGAAAAGAAAAAAAAACGACAAATGAAAGGCATTCCTCCCCTTTAGACCCTTCAGGCTTGACTAACTTTGACTGACTCGTCGAAAGATAGAAGCTTGTTGCAACGTTGTTATCATCACAAGCTATGTCGGACATAACACAGGACTGGGCCCCAGACTCTTGGAGGTCAAAGCCCATTAAACAATGTCCCGAATATCCAAACCAAGAAGCACTGAAGAAGGCGACGACGCAGCTCAAGCGGCTCCCGCCCATCGTGCACCCACGTGAGATCGAGCGGCTCAAGGAGCTACTATCAGATGTTGCCCATGGCAAGGCCTTCCTTCTGCAGGGTGGCGACTGCGCCGAGCTGTTTGACTACTGCGAACAGAGCACCATAGAGTCCAAGATCAAGCTGCTCTTGCAGATGAGCTTGGTCCTGATTTGGGGCGGAAACAAGCGGGTCGTCCGCATAGGCCGCATGGCTGGACAGTACGCAAAGCCCAGGTCCAGTCCGACCGAGATTGTCGACGGCTGCGAGGTTCCCTCCTTCCGGGGAGATATCCTAAACGGTTTCCCGCTTGACCAGCGAGAGCTGGACCCCGGGAGGATGGTGCAAGCGTACCACCACTCGTCCGCTACGCTCAACTACGTGAGGGCGTCAATCTCTTCGGGAATCGCGGACCTGCACCGCCCACTGGACTGGGGTCTCGGCCATGTGCGCGACGCTACCCTCAAGGCAAAGTACGAACAAGCTGTCGACTTCTTGACAGAGTCGCTGCGCTTCATGCAAACCATCGGTGCCGACAAGAGCCCCAATCTCGGCACGGTAGAACTGTATACCAGTCACGAGGGTCTGCTGCTCGAGTACGAGGAGCCCCTGACGCGTCTGCTCGAGAATCCCTCCACGGCAGCCAAAGAGGACGAGGCGACGCCGGGCAAGAAGTACTACGACACGTCGGCTCATTTCCTCTGGATCGGAGATCGCACTCGTCAGATTGACGGCGCCCATGTCGAGTTTTTCCGCGGCATCGCGAACCCCATCGGCGTCAAGGTCGGCCCCAGCACACCCGCTTCCGACTTGCTCTCTCTACTACGGAAGCTCAACCCCGACCGCGAGGCGGGAAAGATAACGCTCATCACACGCTACGGCGCCGATCGTGTTGCCGAACTGCTGCCCGCGCACATTCGCGCCGTCGAGGACAGTGAGTACCGTGGGTTAGCCGTGTGGCAGTGCGACCCGATGCACGGCAACACTCGGTCCGTTGGGAATTTCAAGACTAGGGAGTTCAAAGACATTTTCGAGGAACTGTCTCAGACACTCAGGATCCACAAAGAAGAGGGCTCCTACCTCGGAGGCGTTCATCTCGAGCTCACAGGCGATGCCGTCACAGAGTGCCTGGGCGGTGCCGCAGAACTAGAGGCCTCGGATCTGCCGACAAACTACACAAGTTTCTGCGACCCCAGACTCAACGAGAAACAGGCCTTGGAGCTGGCATTCCTGGTGGCCGATCACTATCGCAAGGGTAGGACACCACCGACTTGCTGAGCTTTCCGTTATTAGACACGCACAACATGCACTCGCATGTAGCTTGGACGGAGATTATTGCAAAGCTCATTTGTGTTTTGTAGGTCGTGATCAAGTATCGAGGGCACGGGTAACCACATTATGACGATTAAAAAGTATTTGGAAAATGAAACATAGCGATGACAGATATCACACCCACTTACAAAAAACAAAAAGGCAGCTTAATATGTGACAAGGCGCGTTTGAGCTTGTATTCTTTATTCTTGGCATTAGCAGAGGGTACCATTTGCGGTAGGAAATGATTGCCGTTAAGGAGGGAGGGCTGGCCCCTTTATGTTTGATCTTTCTTACTCCTTTGCAATCCCGTATTTATAAGTTGTCCATTTTGGACTTGAATAGATATCACCCACGGCCGATTGACAATTCATGGAACCAGGAATGCGTAGCTCGAGCTAGGTGGATACGTCGACCAAACTAGCTTGACACGCGTCAAATCCCGCGTGACATTCCTAATCATCAATCGTAATCTTGTCGTACCATCATAAGCCTCTCTCATCCCACGCCTCATAGCCTGGCAGCCTCGCTTGTTACGCTTTCATAGTGTCCAGCAGCATGACTAAGTCACCAAGCCCTGATGGTCTGCGCACCTTCGAGTGCGTCTCCTGCTTCGAGCGTCTGCCACGCCCGCACGGCACCCGGCTCAATGCACAGCATGTTGTTGAAGCCGTCTTTAGGCTCAAAGTCGCCTATTGAATTGGCCTTCTCGGTCCACGGGTTCCAGACCACAACGTCGTCGAGATTGCCATCACGCACAACCTCAAATGTCTTCTGTCCACCTTCATGTACAGTCACTGGTGCCCGGGGTCCACCGACGGGCGTGTATATGCGGTCCGTCTCGCCCTTGATAACTAGCGGAGCAGCATCCTGAGTCTTGGTGGATGCGTTGTCGACCTTGTCAACGTACGAGGCGTTCTCAAGACCTTCGATGGTGACGTTGTTGATGTCCTAGGGGCGAGGAATCATGTGTCGGTCAGTTAGGGAGACGACCACATCGTTCGGCGCGCCTTTGCTTGGTTCGAACAACTAACCTTGACTCGGAGATAGGTGTGAAGCAAAACCTGCACCTCAATTGGCTTGTCGCCCTCGTTGGTCACAATCAGGCTCGTGGTCAGTGCGTCACGGTCCAGCGTGACGCTATAAAGTAATCCAAACGGGTGTGGCCAGAGCGCCCGCGTCTTCTCATCGAGGTTGGCGCTCGATAAGCCAAAATCGAGCTTGACAGATAGGTCAGCCATAGACCTGGGTGCACCGTCACCTTCACCAGCCGACTCCGATGTCGACTTGCCGAGGAACTCCCAGGTCGAGGTTCGTGCGAATCCGTGTTGCGGAAGTGTCGAGGTCGCTGCGTGATCAGGGGCCGTACCGAACACCTGTCAAGGCATTTGTAAGCATCACAGTGTCGGTACATTTGGTAGGGGAGAGGAAGAAGACGAAAAAAAGAAGCTTTTGTCAAAAAAAAAAGAAAAGAAAAAGAAAGAGCGAAGATGACATTGAACACGTACAGGGAATACGAGCGGAATGCCACCTCTGACGGCCTTCGACCCGTCCAGCTTCGCACCTTCGCTCAACCACAGCTTCTCTTGGCCGTTCTTCTTCCAGCTCAGGACGGTGGCGCCGTACAGGAGAACCTCGACGCTCTCGCCTGTTGGCAAAACTGCCTCGACGCGGGACTTGTCGTGCGTGATGCTGACCTGCGCCTGGGGCGGCAGGCCTGGAGTGCTGGCCAGTGCCGAGGGCTTGTTGGGACGGTCGACCATGTTTGATTATGAACTTGAGGGTGTGGGTAGTGTTGTAATATGCCTCTTTTCTATGTCTTCATTGGGTGGTTGCAGATGTTAGGAAGAGCTTTGCTGGCGCTAGAACGAGGAACGCTACAGCTAGGGAGGGGAGCTATGCTGCGTTGGCCCCCTAAGGTCTCTAGCCTATAGATAGGTACCTGAGGTACCTACCTTGGTAACGGAGGGTAGGTAAGGAAGGTACTTGTCTACCTCGCAGGTAGCTTGGGTTCAACCAGGCTGCGAATTCTTAGTGGGGATGGGATGAGACAACATACATGCAGGCCGGGCGATCCTTGCAAGATCGAACGGGATCCTATTGTGTTTTTGCTTGATTCCCCGATTGGTCTACGTGCCTATCTGAGGTAAGTCACAGATACTGCGTAGTATGGCGATTGATTCCAATCTATATCAATCCTTGAACTTGCTGGTAAAACTGGGGAGAACACCGAAAAGTAAGGTTTTCGTGCTGCCACGACGGCTCCAAGCTTTTGATTCAAGTTATGGCGGGGTATTCTTTAGTATCAATTGCCCCTCTATGATGCGTAAGGATTTAGGTATGAATCCGGTACCCAGCGGTACTTGACCCCGCTTGACTAACAACATTGAGCCTTCTGGCGCAACCCACCCAGCTGAAACACGTTGGCTGAACCATGAAGCGAGCCGGACTAGCCAGAAGGCAATTGATGAATTAACGATTCGGGCATAACCATCCTTCTCCAGACATGCACTTGTTCAACACAAGAACAAGAACAAGAACAAGAGAGATAGTCATGACTCAAATTCCAAAAACTCAAGATGCGTAAGAGGTCAGCAGGTAGTTAGGTATCTATATGCACTTGATGCTCTTCGACAGTGCCATCGTCCTCAACTATCTGCTTTTGGAACCAAGAAACTTGACAAGAAAAAGGTATGATCATTCAATATGCGGTGCCAATAATCCTGCTGAAAAAAAGCACCCCGGGATTGCTCCCTCGTTAGTAAGACGACATCCGTCTCACAGAATCATTACTGTTTAGTGGTGTTTACACAACAAATATCAAGCTCTCCCCCTTTTTTCCGCAGCATATAGTTCACGTTTGAAATCCATACAAACGTCCTCAAGCTCTGAAACCTCGCTCTTGGACAAATTTGCCCCCTGAAGAGCTCCTAAGCCTCCCTTGAGCATCGCCAAAATGGTTGCAAATGGCGATTCGGCCGGCTTATTAGTCTTACTCTGCTCTCCTGAAACTTCTGCAATGGCAGCGCTGGGAGGGAATGCGAACGCTCCCGCTGTCGCTTCCGCAGCGCCCGTAACTGCGGCCTCTTTGGTGACATTTATCACCATGGCTCCGTGAGCCTTATGTGTTCTCTCAGCCTTTCGGCTCTCTGCTTCCTCTTCCGCAATCTGCGACTGGATCTGGGACTCGGTGTCTGCTACTACACCGCCGTCGGGGAGGATGTCCAGCCCCTCTTCAACTTGCTGGTGCGAGCATCCGACAACGCCGACTGTCTGAGACGCGCGTTTTTCTCGTGCAATCGCACCTCTAGTCCTCGCCTGTGCTGTTGCCCCTAAAGAAAAAGGTCCTTAGGATCTTGCCCACGAAGTTGAAGGAGAAGTACGACGTACCTGGGGCTGCCATCTGACCCGTTGCCTGACTGACGGGGGTCTCTTGTTGGCTCTCCGAGGTTTGTCGGTGCTTGGGCTTCTTGGGACTGATGTTGGCACTATCCTCGGCCACGAATGATGATTGCCTCTTTCTCTTCTGTTTGCTGGGAGACAGATCAGGCGCGTCTTCTAAGCTAGGCTCCAACCTTTCAGAAGGATCGGTCGATTGTGGTGGCGTTGAGCCTTCTTTTGACTTGGGGGGTCGTCCACGTCCTCGTCTCAAGTGCTTTCCACCGACGG
Organism: Pyricularia grisea; assembly: GCF_004355905.1. Classification (NCBI taxonomy): domain Eukaryota; kingdom Fungi; phylum Ascomycota; class Sordariomycetes; order Magnaporthales; family Pyriculariaceae; genus Pyricularia; species Pyricularia grisea. The sequence goes on from NW_022156716.1 coordinate 954,540, forward strand.
TAATGCATTCCAACGGAGCGATGCTCGAGTTGCTCTGCTGCTGAACTTCGTCGTGGGGACCCTGAACGGCAACACAGCTTGATTGCACAGTACGGTTCTTTTCAGGCGAAGGTGTAGGCTCAACAAAGTTCGTGACGGGTCGATCCTGGCTGTCTAGTTCGACCACAAGCCTGAGCATGCTTTCTTCAAAAGATGTGTCATCCGTCGGCGTAGGATCTGTCGGGGATAAAGCCGCTTGCGGGCTCATTAGACGATCGACGGACATATCACCGCCTGATCTGGGGGTCCCCTGGGCTGATTTGTTGAACCGGCGGCTCCGTCGTGGAGTAGTAGGTAGCGATGGTCGTGTGGACTGTCTTGTAGGTCTGTTGACCGACCGTGGTTGCCTCGAAGGTGTGGGTTTGCGTACAGAGTCTCGTTTCTCCACAGGTTCTACAATCTCCTCACTCTGTCCGAGGTCATACTCAGTCTCGTCGATGACCATTTCGTCATCGATGTCCTCGTGCACTGGCATAGCAGCCGGTACTTCTGATATTTCAGGCTCAGGTTCAGGAGTACCGGATGGCGGTGATGACGACAGTTGCCAATCGTCCAAGAGACTGCCATTGCTACCCCGAACATTGAGATCAGGGATCAGTGGGTACCTCCTGGGTTCCGGTGGCGATGATGGGGGATCGGTGTTGTCATTGTCGATTATGTGCAGAAGCTGGCCACGCCGAGGGGTAGGCGTGGAACTGACATAGTCATTAAATATACCCGTCTTCTCAGGTGTAGTCGCCCGAGGCAAGTCCCGGTTGGCCGGCGATGATGGCTCCGGCACCGGCTGTAGGGAAGGCCCTGGTCCAGAGTTGTTGGTGTCTTGCACCTCATCACCCATCATCTCCGGTAATATAGCAGCTGCGGCCTTTTGTCTCAGCCGAACCTCCTTCTGCCGCTCGGTAAGGACCTGGGAATCAAAAGTAACTGCAGAAGGTGATGAATGAATGGGGGCGAAATCTATCTGGGAGTCATCGTGACGCAGCCTGGGGCTTGCCTTTGCTTTACGTCGCTTGTTAACTGACAACTTTCTGACTCCGCTCGAAGCAGACGGTGTTTTCCTAGGACTTTGTCTTCTGCTCGTAGAAGTCTTAACCGGAGTGAAACCCTTCTTTACGGGTGATCTTGACCTTGTTGAGTCCGTGTCCAACATGTTCATGTCTTCTTGAGTGTCAATCATGTCTAGCCCCTGCGCATGTGCAGCAGAGGCAGTGCTCTGGGACAGGTCGATTCCAGGAAGAATAATGTCTATGAAATGATGTCGGGATACCAGAACAGCCTTCAATTTATCCGGGTATGATATGTTATCAGCGTTCTCAACCATCTTGTTCCATAGAGTCGATACTGAGTTGACAATATGTCTGTGTTTGCTCTCGAAGGCAGCGCACAAGATATCCTCTAAAGAGGAAAGAGGCAATGTTTCGTGAGTGTCAATACTGCCTATAAGAGCTACGACTCGATCCCAGAGAGATTTCGCCTGTTGTGTGGCTTATGATCAGTGAGGATTCAAGACACCAATGGCTGACTTTACTACAAGCAAGGGTACTACTCACTACTTCGACAGCAGGTATAGACAAACGACTGTTGAGTCGGGTGTTTTCATCCCTAATCCAGGGAACTAGGCCTGGCTGTAAAGTACTTAAAGTCTGAAGCTCAAGCTGTCGTGTGCATCTACCGAAAAAGTTTTCGACTTCCCTCAAGGAGGCAACTGTAGCATTCTCTGCATCCTCGGAGTCTTCCCTCAGACTGTAAAGACGAACAAGTATCGATATCGCAAGGCGGTAGAGGTTGTCAAAGGGATCATACGATACGGACCTGGAGCCTGTAGCTGAAGTGCCCCAAAGATTGCGGCGAGCGGCATCTAGAGCTTGTCGATCCCGCGGTTGTGTGGCCGAGGAAATCAGATGGATGAAACCTCCAACGCTACGCAACGGTAGCGACTCATCTTCGGGGAGCTCATCCAGAAGAGTCTTGGCCAAAGGTTCAATGAGGATAATTGCGATCCCAGCATCCCCGGCTGCTTGCCGTACCTGCTTGCGTAGCGAGTCGTACAAAGATTGCCATATCGGCCACGGAAGGTTTTGCGTTCGCATCAGACCTCGTTCCAGAATCTTAACGATTTCACGATACTCCTGTCCAAGCAGTACGTCGTTGCTCAAGCTGTTAGGGGTACTGTGAACGCTGGATGACTCTATCCCCGCAGCAATCAGCTCGGCAACAAAAGACCAAGGTGCTGCTGGGCATAAAGTGTCTGCAGGAACAAGCTGAATCAGCTCCTGTGCTGCACTCTTGCGAGCTTGGGCGTCTCTCGCGTTGAGCAAAGGAGTGAAGACTGTTCGAAAAAAGTCGATTAGATCATCGTTATCTAGTACACCTGGCGGTAAGTCGGCCAAGATCAAGAACATGTGATGAATAGTGGCTCGCGAGCTTTTTTGATGTTTGCCGGAGCGGTGTGACGGCGTTGAAGGGACGAGAGTTCTATCTTGGTCCATTGCCAGCACCTTCTCGGTGAACGGCAAGCGTCCAAGCTTGTCAATCATGACCAGAATAAACTCTCTGGTGCTGGCCAGGAATTGCACGGAGCCCCCGCTTTGGGATTGCAGCACTGGGACGCCATCAGCCCAAATTCGGGCGAGGAGCCCAAGGGCATGGCCCAAGAAGCCAGCGGTTTCGGCAGAGACTTTGATCTCTTTGGAACCAGCTGCGGCCACGGCTCCAAGGAGTGCACGCCATAGACCATGAGCCGCACTCCTAGTGTTTGACAGCTCTTGGTAAGACTTCCTCAGTATTGGCTCCAGAACACCAAACACTCTCCCGGAGTTGCGACGAAGCCACTTGGGGTCAATGGCGAGCAATTCTGTAGGACTGATAGGAGAACCGTCAAAAATGCGCTGCGGCTTCCACACTCTCTGGGTAGAGCAGTCAAAAAGCCCGGTCAAAATGACGATGACGTGCGCACATGTGTCTCTGCCATTCAGTTGCTTGTCTATGAGTCTTCGCATGACGGGTGTCAGAGCTTGATCCCAATAACGTTCCAGGTCACCTTGCTTGACCTGCGCAGAAGGGGGCTTGAAGATCAAGAAGAACAAGGCGTAAATGCCGTTGAGGATGGCTTCTGCTAACTCATCAAATTCCTTGCCGACGCCAGTTGCACGTTTCTGGGCCGCGTTGTATGGCGAGCAGAGTAGGCTCAGGTGCTTCTTGCCAATAGAGGGATTCCCGTTCAAAAACGCATATGCAAGCCGGGGAAAGGCACGGTTGGCCTCGATTTGAACATGAATCAGCTTGTGGTTGAAACAGGCCATTATGAGTCTCATCCATTTGGTAAACAAGTCCCATTCGCCGATGTTGGGTAGCAACACAGTCACAACACTCCAGATGACGGGAACAAAACGGCAGGTCTCTTGGTTCAGCAGCATCTCCTGAAGCTTTCCCTCAAACCACTCGACAAATGAGCGGTCATCCTGGGTGGGAAATGGCTGCTGAAGGAAAGCAAGCACCTTTCGAATAAATGGCTTCTCAGTGCAGAGCATAACGGTTATGTCTTCGACATAGCGTATGATCTCGGGGAGAACCTCCTTCTTGTTCGTGACCATGGCCATGAAGAAGTCGAGCAACCATTCCGAATGTTGAACCATTGAAGCCTTGTACTTTTTGACCAAATTCCTGTATGCCGACATACGGCCAATGAACGCATTCTTGTTGTCCATTATACTTTCTGGGATCGAGTGCAAGGCTGCAACGACTTTGCCGACGCGGTCCGGGGTCATGACCTTGAGCGAGAAGCTTTGCGCTGAGAGTATCAAGAGGACGTTCTTGGCCATTTCTTTAGAGATTGAGGCATCACTAAGTATCTTGATGCAATGGTCGATTATAAAGATGCCGGACTCGTTTGCAATTGTAGAGGAAATGGCAGGAAAGTGGAGAAAAGTGGTAAGTAGGCGGTATGCATGGTTAACCAGAGAAACGTCCCCGGTAGTTGTCGAGATATCGCGCTGGATGAACTGCATAAATAGTGGCATTTTGTCCTGCAAAGCGATGCGGTCGGGGAGGTTGTTGGAAATCTTGAGCGCCCTGACGATCATGGTATAGGCATCGACCTTGGCGTCACGGTCATTGCCGGCTAGTTGAGCGAGAGATGATTCCAGCATGTTAGGCAGGTTGATACCGCCGGGGCTGCAGCCGTTTGCCGGATCAAGCGGGTTCGGCGCAGGTGAGGATGTGACTTTTAGTATGGACTTGACGGGTGCTGAGCGATGGGGGATCGATGCGGGGGTTCTTTGGCGGCGGACATTATCGTTCCCTTGGTATTCAAGCGGCTCTCTGTATTCCGTCTGCGCCGAAAACTCGACCTTCTTCCGGCGAGAACTCCCTAGAGCCGAAGGAGTATGTGCGTTTGGGGGTGTGTGCAGGTTTCGGTGTGGGACGACGGTCTCCGGTGCCAATCTCAACTGTACATCGGATTCGGACCCTTTTCTTTGAGGGGGTGTCGGGGGTCTCGCTGGAAGATGATCCAGGCGGCTGTCGTCCACCACCTCGACGGCCAGCATGATCACCGATGACAGCAGGTGGCCCCTCGTGCTACCGAGACAAAGGTGCCTCGAGCTATTATGTGCCCAGCTTGATCATCTGAGCAAATGCCGTTGCTGGTTTGGCCGAAGGGCGAATAGAGCCTGAAATAAACGAGCTTATGTGTAAAGGAAAGGTACCCAACTCGAGGTACCTTGAGCGTGATTGTCTTTTTAATTTTCAGCAGCCGAGTGGTAGCAGTCACTCGCCTGTTCGAAGGTTCGAATGGGTCTAACTATCACTGGCAATAGCGCATTGAGTAACAAGCAAATGGGGGATACATGCGGCCGGCGTAAACGAGCGGGAGGCCATACAGCATTTTCGCTAGTTCGTCGTACAGTGGTTGCACAGGCCCGTCGCGTCAGGATCGTGAAAATCAATTAAACTCGAATGGAAACACGGGTCCGGGGACCGCGCCCAAAGCGCACGCGTTCATTGGGCGTGGGCGCCGTGGGGTCATGGAAGCACAGGCCCTTGAGGATTGCTTGGACCCCGCCAACTCCGGTCGTCAAGCATGGTCACTACCTCAGCTAAGAAGGAGTTACCTTCCCAAGCAGGGACCATATCAGTAAGACACAGAATCCACGAAAGGCTTGTGGAGAATTAGTGTGCAATCTGATAAACTGTACATTCTGTTCCATTGGCATTTGAGACTACTGATTCTTGCTGTCAATCAAGCCTGATATAGTAGTATGTGCCTTTTTATTGCCATGGAGTTGGGTTGTTTAAGCAGCCTGGGTTGTGATATTGTCAGCAGAAAGCGCAGTGCCTTAGAGATTGCCAACTATGAGCGCAAGAACTGACGTGTCGTCAATGCAGCCAGTCAATCTAGGTATTACTCTCAAGTAGTTGACCGAGACCAAAAGAATAAGTAGGGGGAAAGCCGAACGACATCCAGGCTTATTTAAGGTCTACGGCAGTGTCGATTCTTCAAGATGGTCGAATCCAACACACTTGCGGGCACAGGTGAGCATGGCCATATGGGATATCTCTTCATCGGTCAGGGCTATTCTCGCTAACTCGAGTTAGCAAAGCTATCTGCCGTTAAAGGCTTGCTAGATAGACTCACTCTAGACTTGAAGGAACACAATCTCTCCTCACAAGGTAAATCCGGATGTTCGATTTTATAGGCTACAAGGGCTGACTCTGTCTATGTACCAGAACGTGACGCGGCGCTCGAGCAGTTGAAAGTTTATGGGAGAGATCCCCGCGATGCAGACCCCATTTTTACAAAGGAGGGGATATCGACGCTGGCTGCGCACTCCTTCGATGGATCGTCAGACACAACATCCAGAAATGCGCTACGCTGCCTGGCCAATGCAATGCTTCTTCAACCCAGCTGCCGCCAAGAGCTTGTTGGCCTTGGATATCACATCAAGGCATGTGCCAAGCTTGCAAGTGATAGTTGGGACGACGAGTTCCTCATTTCGCGGGTTCTGATGCTGGCAGCAAACGCTGGAAAGATCGATCACGAGGCATTGATTACACAGTATGGCCTTGCAGAGCTTGTTGCCGCAAGGTTAGAGAGTCATGCCGACTTTTTGCCAGATGAGGGCTCAAGCTCAAACACCATGGAAGCTATGGCGCTGAGCGAAACTCTCAAAATGATGTTTGCTGTGCTACGGTTTTGTCCGGAACATAGTGCGCGATTCACCGGAGCCGCAGGCCATATTCTAACGCTGATATGTCAGCGACCGCTGCCTGCTGAATCCGTCCTGGATCCCCCTTTCGGTTCCTTAATCAATGTGTTATGCAACCTCGACCTCAAGGACGAAACTCTCAGGAATACTTTGTTCCCGGAGATAGATCCATGTCGCGTCACAAACAGGCTGATTCACATCCTCGACAGGACGTTGAGTGAGTCCAAGGGCAGTAGCATGGATGACGCAACGATTACCGTGCTTGCGGGATCATTGTGCATTATTTTCGAGGTTGCGCCCGAGCCGGTTCGCACATCCATGCAAGCCAAACTCCTGCCTGCCGATGAAGACAGGAATGAGGTTCTTGGCAGCACGGAGAGTCTGCCATCAAGACTCCTGAAGATGATGACCAACGCCATGGCTCCGAGCTCACGAAAGGCCATATCGCATCTGCTTTTTGGTCTTTCGGACAAGGACCCTGCCAAGTTTGTGGAGAAGGTCGGCTATGGGTACGCCTCTGGCTTCCTATTCGAAGAAAATATACCAGTACCACAATCTGCGCTGGCCAGCGAAGGGACTCCGGGTTCAACAGTGCAAGGAAGAGCTGTCAATCCCATAACGGGGCAGTTCTTAGACGCGGAAAAGCTGCTTGATATGCCCGAAATGACACAGGAAGATAAAGAGAGGGAGGCGGAGAGATTGTTTGTTTTGTTTGAAAGGTACGTACTCGACAACAGGCCGCCAAAATGTATCCTGGACTACCTGCTAACTATGAGCCCGAAGACTCAAGAAGACTGGCATTATTGACGTCCAGAATCCGGTTGAGAAGGCGTTTCAAGAAGGCCGCTTTGAAGAGCTTGAAGACGACGAAGGTGATGATGAAGCAGAGAGCTACAAGGAAGCGGGCCGAAAGTAGTAAGTGGTCAATATCGTGGTTGTGAAAAGAAAGGGAGAGAAAAATACAAAGGGAAAAAAAAAAACACGCGATGCAACAGATATAAACAAGCTGCGAGGTGTTTGTGGGAATTGGAGGTATCTAGTGTGATACCGGGTTACCACGTGATTGCAATTTACCTTGTGACAGCGTTGCATGCTTCTTCCTCTCTGTTACCCCTGCCAGGTTCTTTGTCGAACAACAATCCAGGCGCCTTTCGGGCAGGCACGTTCCACTTTTACCATTTTAGTTACCCCAATCTTAGCATCCTGCAACGCGGCTTGGCGCAAAAGCGGAGGTAAATACCTGACGGACCTGAATCAATCAAGACGCGTCGCGACCAAAATCTCACAACCGCGAAATCTCACATTGGCTTCACCCTCGGGTCATCCCTGCCTACTCAACCAACCCCATTCGACACTTTCGCACGCCCAACGAACATCACTTTTTTGATTGCGCGCATTTGATCTCGGCTTTTAAGGTTCTCTCAACTGACGAGGGCTGTTGACCTGTTTTCTTCTGGTCAGCGCAGGAAATTATTTGAAGTTCAGAACGCAGCCGACGCGACTATTAAACATGCCACCTCCTCTGCCAGAGTATGTGTATTTCATACTGCAGTCACACATCCTGTGTTGGATTGCCTAAGCGCCATTCTTGTAACCGATCCTCTCGACCCCTAGTTTATTAACGTGCCATTTTAGCCAAGAAGATAATATCTTCGGTCATGACAATGACATGTTCATCAGCGATGGCATTGTCGCGAATAGTGGCGCTCATGATGAGCCGGTAGGAACTACGTTCCATCTAGGTGACGAAGCTGATGAAGTGGACTACAACACGGTGGAGCCCGAGCCTGCTGGTCATACCAACTATTTGGAATCGCAGCCAGTTAGCGACCCAACTTTGGATAACCAAGTGTCTATCGTGCCAACCACTGGCAAGAAACGTGGCCGTCCGTCTCTTTCCAGGTCATTACCCCGGAACGGTACGCCTGCGAAGACACCCACTAAACCTGGAAGGCCTTCCAAAACCCCACGCACTGAGAAGACCTCCAAGGTCGCAAAAGCATCTGTTTCGACAGGGAGCACGAAAAAGCGCAATGCTGATGGTGAGATTGGCGGCGCGCCACCCACAAAGAGGACGCGTGTTGGAAAGCCCCTCAAAGCAGAGCGCGCTCCTGAGCGCGTTCAATCTCGAAGGAGTGCTGCTGAAGCGGCCAAGGCTACCTTCAGCACTGCGCTTAAAAAGGCCAAGATTGTGGTACGTGCAGGCAACTCTGTCAGTGATATTTATGGCTAACCTAGTTGCATGCAGGAATCCTCAGACCCTGCTCCCAAAAAGCGAGGTCGTAAGGCCATTGGCGCTGCCGCGGTAGTTTCAAGCGAAGCATACGAGGTCGAAAAAGTCTTAGACTCAAGCGTTGACGCCGACACCAAGCAATTGATGTATCTTGTCAAATGGAAAGGCTACTCATCGGCCGAAAATACCTGGGAGCCGAAGAAGAACCTCTCAGGCGCGTCCGAAGTTATCAAGAAATTCAACGCCACCAAGAAGAGTGAGCAGGTTACCAAGAACCCACGGGGTCGCAAGCCTAATGCGACAACCAGAACCACCAAAACCCCCGGCAGGAAACCCGGCGCTTCCAAGCCTGGTCGGAAACCAGGCCGCAAGCCTGCTACTGCTAAAGCCGCTTCAACGACTACCGTTACGGCAGAGGTGGCAGCTCCGAAGAGGCGCGGTCGCAAGCCTAGAGCGGCGCATGTAAAGTAAAGCTGGGTCTTGGGCGGTCTTTACTCTTTGCAGCTTTTGTTTTCCCCTGGTACTATGGTTGGTATTGTATCGTGCATAGATCTTGGGAAGATTATCGTTTTCATTGGGCAATCTTTGGGCCGAGGTAATGAGCTGGTCTTTTTGGGGGTTCTTTTATTTTATTTTCCATCCTCGTCCATCTTCTGGTCTGAAGGCTGCCTGTCAACTTTCTCGGCTTTTTCTTTTCTTTTCTTTTTGCCTTCGCGAATCCACGTGGTTAGTGGGTGTCTTGTATCTCAAGAGATATGAGCAGCACGATGTTGACTTTTTCTTGCAAGGTTTCTTTATCCCCTCTTTTGCCACGGTCATATGCTCTGGATGCACAATGGAAGGAAAGAAGAAAGAAAAAGAAAAAGAAAACAAAAAGGGGGGGAGTTCCCCGTTGTGCATCAACCTAGGTTAGCTTACTTACATTTGAGATTTTCTGCCTGTGTTTTGATCGCTGGGACTCTTCCCAGTCAGTAATCCTGCGACACGATATCCAGCTAGGCATGGGACTTTTAGTTCGAGGACTACCTGGATAGCAGTCATGAGTGTAATAATGGCATTGAAGCTACGAAGTATAGACCAAGCAGGTGACCCACTTTTGGTTGGTGACTTTGGTCTCTCATTACCTAATCATCGGGTCGCTAGCGCTTGAGAGAACACGTCTCTAGGGCCCCGTCAACAGCTCAAGTTCGCGTTCAGGCCAAAGAGAAAGAAGAGAAAAAAGAAGCTCAAGTTCTGCACCAGAACGATAGAATTTCAGCTTCTCGCTTCACCAACGCAGACACAACCAGCCGTTTGGTAAAAGTCAACAATTGAATCAAACTCGCCATGGATGCAGTTCGCTCTCTCATACAGCCAATTACGCACAACCTACCGTCGCCCGTCCGCGACCTCGGCGAATCCATCATCGGCCCAGCGTGCTACAAGACACTCCTTCTAGATGTCGACCCATCCGACTCGGCCTGCGTCAAGCTCGCCGTATCAAAAGGTCTGGGCATTGGTATAATTGCGGCATCATCGATCGTGAAGGTACCGCAGATCATCAAGTTGGTTAACTCGAAGTCGGCGTCGGGTGTATCCTTTCTATCCTATCTCCTCGAGACCTCTGCGTACCTTATCGGGTTGGCATACAACTTTCGTAGTGGCTTCCCCTTCAGCACATATGGCGAGACGGCCCTAATTTTGGTGCAAAACGTCGTGATCTCGCTGCTGGTGCTCAACTACAGCGGAAGGCAGGGCGTAGCTGCGCTACTGGTTGCCGCGTTGGCGAGTTCGGCTGCGACCTTGTTCAGTGAGACTATGGTGGACATGAAGACCATGAGCTATCTCCAGGCTGGTGCAGGTTTGTTGGGAGTTGCGAGTAAGGTGCCCCAAATTGTGGCCATCTGGCAGCAGGGAGGTACAGGGCAGTTGAGCGCGTTTGCCGTGAGTGGAAAATTCCCCCTAGGTATCCTGTTCGAAATGATTCCGGGCCAAACTTAGCTGACGCATACCGATTCTTTTGTTCCTTAGGTCTTCAACTACCTCGCCGGTTCGCTGTCTCGCATATTCACAACTCTTCAGGAGGTCGATGACAAGCTGATCCTGTACGGATTCGTCGCTGGCTTTGCGCTGAACCTGGTCCTTGCTATTCAGATGGTGGTTTATTGGAATGCGCCCGCAACTGGAGACTTCAAGGCCACAGCAAAGAAGAACAAGAAGAAGTCACAGGCCAAGAAGGCAAACTAGGGTGGCCGTCGTGAGGCAATCGTCTATTCCTGGTTGAAATAGAGTGCGTGATCCAGGGGTAAATAATATTTATCTACTACTATATGTTGCCCTCAACCTAATACCACAAAAGTTAGATTACAACACAATTCAATTCTTACCTTTTTATCTGGGATATTTAATACGTGAATCTGTCGCTCACATGATAGAATGAATGTTCAAACGTGAGCAAACGAGGCGAGGGAGTCGTTTCCATCTTTGCATATTACAGGATTCTCTGTTAAGTTTGGTAACGATCGACAATTTTGAGGTTGTCGCCAAGGCCCCAAAGCCGACTCACCCCTACTTGGCCTTAGTACTCTTGCAAGTCTTGGTATTACTATGGTACTACATGGACGGATATGGTAATGATGCCTGCACAGTGGGGCCTTGAAATCGAGAGGAACTCGTCAGTTGGGTTGCACCGAAGCGCAATGCGACGTTCTTGTCCCGCACGGATTTTCCGGGCTTAGTATTTATTATACAGAAGCAGTGCAGTGGTTGGTTGGTCATAGGGGGTGGGTCTGTGCGAATACGTACGAAGTAGTATGAGCCGGTCGCGGTCGCGTACAGTACCTAGGTACCTACCTTAGGGATTTGGCGGATAGGCTTACTGTCCGTCATGGACAGCAAAAGTGACAACATGGATTGATTGCTTTGCGGGCTGTCTGTCTTCCAAGATTTGTACCACTAATAAACAAACAATACGTACAAGGTACTTGAACATGTCTGTCCACCCGGTCTGCATGGTCCGACTCGGAAATTATAAATGACAGCTCAACACTTCTCCTTTCTTCTGTGGCGTCTGCAATCGGCTCCAGGACCTGCCTATAGCGACCTAGCGCCTCACGACCCCCAAGGGATTCCCAGAGGCCTGTTGTTTAACGGTCTAGGCCTTGAGCCAAGGCTGTCCTTGTGCTACATGTACTCCGTAATGCATACGCAGTAGGTACTGTAGTGTTAGAAACTTCGAGCACACTACCAAGACCATCTCGCGGTTGTGGTGGTAGCGGGTCGAAGTCACATGCGTGTTCACTTACTGATTCGGGTAGTTTCCACTCGATGTTGCTGCAGGGTCCTAGGCAGTCGTTGTGCATGGATGGGCGAACATGGCATGGATGATAGGGCCGTCTGCCATCGAATGGTGGTAGTCTAATCTGACAAACCGACGACACGTCTTGACGGGAAGAGCGCAGAGAAGGACGGGTGCCACGATTGCACACCGCTGCTTCTCCCTTTTTGTCAACCCCGTGTTTTCGCGTGCCAATCGGGATTTCTTTATCTCTGACCCCTCCTTCTTCAAGGTAGGAGGTAATTGCTGTACAGTACCTAGTTCTAGAACTAGGTAGAGTCGGCAGCCTTCCCCGGGTTTGCCTTGATTGATGGATGATAAATTGAATTGACTTTCTTTAGTTTCCGAGCTACGTAGAAGGATACCGGTTCCTCCTTCTCTTCTCCATCTCCTCCAGCATTAATTGATCTTACCTTTGCTAAGACGCCTTTTTTTTTTTTTTTTTTAAAAAAGAGTAATTCATCCCCTCATCGATTGCGACATCACCGTAGTCTTTTGCCGGTGGTTCATCCTTGCAGGGTCCTTCCATGCACCGAATTGGGACGACTATTGAACCTCATCTTGTCCCAAAATTGCGCCATCTTCCAACGTCGCGCCTTCTTTGTTCGATCACCATTCACGTCAACTAACGGCGCATTGCTGCCGTTGACGTGCTTGTCCCACTATCTTTCTACCTTGCTCCACCTCATGCTTTTCATTTCATGGTGGCTTTAGGTATTTGGCTGGATTGTTTTGAGTTGAACGATTTGTTGCAGCGGAAAAGTCAATGAATGTATCATAGTCAGAGACTCCTCATTTCAGCGGCCCCTTCACCTCCCCCCGCCCACCTGACTGCTGAAATTATCTCCTGCCCTGGAAAACACCGTTTCGCCTCACTTGTTGTTTGCACTTTCATATTATTGGGTCGGATCAAACGGAACTTGCTGGTCCATATTGTGTTTCCTCACTGGACGGACATTATACAGTATACCGGCACATCTTTTGACACGCGAACAACGGGTCAAGCGCCATACACCTGGCTACTTGGCGTATGCCCTAGCAGCCTTCTTCTTCATCTTCTTGTTCTTCTTCATCTCATCCTTCTCGTTGAACAAATTGGGTTTTGTTTTTCAAATCTTTTTGTTCTTTGTTTCATTATTCTTGGGGATTGACTTGGTATCGCTTTTGGGCTTGGTCTTCTACCATTAGTCTGATCTATACCTCTTCGAAATCACCTTATTTACCTCCGTCTGGCATCGTCCAGCTACAGATTGAACTTCATTCACACTAGGCTCCATCTGCTTACTGACCTAGTCGCATCATGGCCCCGGACCTCAATTCAATGCCGCCGTCGCCGATGAAGGGACAGGCACCTGCCGCAGAAGGAGGACAAAGACTCAATGGCAACACCTCGAATGGCACGCGCCAGAAGCAACCCAATATCCTCTACATCATGGCGGATCAGCTGGCGGCGCCGCTTCTAAAGATGTACAACCCAGACTCGCAGATCAAGACTCCTAACCTCGACGCCCTAGCGGCGCAGTCAGTCCAGTTCGACAGTGCCTACTGTCCCTCGCCACTCTGTGCCCCTTCCCGCATGAGCATGATCACTGGCTTGCTGCCCATGAAGATTGGCTCTTATGACAACGCCGCACAAATTCCCAGCGACATCCCAACGTATGCACACTACCTACGCATGCATGGGTATCATACAGTCCTGGCAGGCAAGATGCATTTCATTGGCGACCAACTGCACGGCTACGAGACACGCTTGACCAGTGACATCTACCCCGGCGATTTTGGCTGGGCGGTGAACTGGGACGCGCCCGACACTAGGCTTGAGTGGTACCACAATGCCAGCTCCATCTTGCAGGCCGGTGTTTGTGTGCGCAGCAACCAGCTCGATTATGATGAGGAGGTCATGTACCGGTCCAAGCAATTCCTGTACAATCACGTTCGACAGGGTCCGGAAGCCCGCCCTTTCTGTTTGACGGTGAGTGAAGTAATAGCGTAGAATCGACACTCCGGACCAGCCATAGACTATACTACTGTGGAAGTTCCCCATGTTGCAAAAGGGATTTGGTACCAGTGTGCAAAGGGAATGAAGAGGAGCAAAAGAAAGAAAAAGGTAACCAAATCACTTTTATGCTGACAGGCACATTTTCCTCGTTTGTTTGTCAAAATAGGTATCTCTCACACACCCGCACGACCCTTACACGATCGAGAAAAAGTATTGGGATCTATACGAGGACGTGGATATTGCGCTGCCCAAGGTGCACATCCCCAAAGAGGACCAGGATCCGCACAGCAAACGCCTGCTCAAGGTGTGCGACCTGTGGGATCAGGAGTTCACCCCTGAACAGATCAAGCGAGCTCGAAGAGCCTACTACGGTGCTGTCAGCTACGTGGATGACTGCATTGGCAAGCTGCTAGACGTCGTGAAGGCGTGCGGGTTGGATGACGACACGATTGTGGTCTTTAGCGGCGATCATGGCGACATGCTGGGTGAGCGCGGTCTCTGGTACAAGATGAGTTACTTCGAAAGCTCAGCTCGAGTGCCATTGCTGGTGCGGCCGAGCAGCCGGGGTGAGTTTGTACCACATCGGGTCACACAGAATGTCAGCACCTTAGACATGCTCCCGACACTTTGTGATTTGGTGGGCACCAAACCCCTGGCTGGCCTACCCATGGATGGTATTAGTCTACTGCCGCATCTTCAGGGCCGCTCTGAGGAGGGTCATGACACAGTTCTGGCCGAGTACACTGGCGAGGGCACGATCAGTCCCCTGATGATGATCCGTCGCGGGCCGTGGAAGTTTGTGACGTGCCCTGCGGATGGGCAGCAGTTGTTCAACTTGGCCGATGATCCGGACGAGGTGGTGGATCTGGTCAAGGTGCTGGCCAAGAAGAAAGCGCAGAGCGGAGGAGTCACTAGCGAGGCAGACGAGAAAATCCAATCGGTACTGGCGGCGTTCCAGAATGAAGCCGATAGCAGGTGGGATTATGCAGCCATTACCGACGAGGTGCTAAGTTCTCAGAGGAGACGAAGACTGGTCTGGGGTGCGCTGAAGAAGGGCAAATTTACGAGCTGGGACTATGATCCAAATGATGACGGACGAGAGAAGTATGTCGGACCAACTCTGCCGGCCGTAAGATTTCCAAAATTGCTAACATTGTCAATGTCTGTTTGCAGGTACATCCGATCCCACATGGACCTCGATGACTTGGAGCGTATGGCGAGATACCCACCCGTTGACGCCTATGGCCGAGAGACTGCTACGATCATTACCGACCAGGCTGGATCACACGGACAGTAATTTCATGGTCACGACGGATGGTCGAATTCTCTTTTTTTTTTTTTTCCTTTCCTTGTCAATATTCTGTCAGTAAACCAACCAGCATCTTGGGCGTGGCATGTTGCAAATTGCGTTGGTGGCGGATTGAACTTTTTAAACGATGCAGTTTTATCTTGCATTTATTTGCAAAATGATTTAGTCCCGATTGACATGAGAGCCGGACGTTTGGATTTGGTCATTTTTAGCGATTTCTAGCGACCGTTCAACCGGGTGGTGAGCAAAATTTACAGGCGAAATGATGCATGTAGTCAGAAAATTGATCGAAAACATATAGAAGTGAGGCGAACATTTTGTGATAAGCATTGATTACCTAGGTACTACTGCATGCATGTCGATTCGCCAAGACGGTGCCGTGGAAGAAGGGGGCCTTACCCCACATTAGCATCGAGTAAATCCACTTTAGGTCTAGTCTACCACGGGTTTGAATGACCCACTCACTGTACGTCGCGTCGCGCAAGCCCGCCCGAATTTCTGACGTCGATATTTGTGGACATCCTTGGGCAACAACTTTCATGCAATTAATTCTCCTCATTACAGAGTTACGCCCTTCATTCCAGGAGTGAAGACGAAAAACAAGGAAAGCCGCAAAAAGAGGATAAAAATACATATTAACGCCATGTCATCGCTCAACATATCCCAAGACGAGCTGAAATCGCTCGAACAGGCGCGTCAAAGGCTCATAACCCTCATCGCCAGTATCAACAGCATGAAGGAGATGCTTTACCGTAGCGATCCGCTACCTCCGCCGTAAGAACAATCCTCTTCCCCCCCCCCCCCCCCCCCCCCCCCCCTCCCCCCTGTATGGCGTCACGTTCCTTCAAGAGGAGGTTGGACATATACTGACTATGTGCGTTGCTCTTGCAAAAGTGCCACGCTTGAAAAGCAAAACTTCATTCTTGCAAAGAACATCGACTCCCTGATCGGCGTTACTAAAGACAATGCCAACCTATTCTCCAGGATTGTTGTACATCCGTCGACAAATTTTCCGGGTCGCGACTACGAACAAATCCTCCAGCAGCTTCTTCGGAAGAAACTCGAGCCCGACGTTGAGTCTAGCGTCGAGGCAGCCAGGGAAGCAGCCGCGGCGGCAGGCATCGAGCCCAGTAACTTTGTGACTGATGACACGGCTAGGAATGGTAGTCGCAGGCGCAAGAGCGCAACAAACTACGACAGCGATAGCGATGACGACGAGGAGTATGCTGGACCTGAGGAGGACGAGTATGCCGACGAGGACGGCGAGGGTGGACAGAAGGAGCCGCTGGGTCTTGGGGATGTCTGGCACGCCATTCGAATGTGGAGTATAGAGCGGCTGGGAATCTATGGCAGTTTGGAGGAGCCAAAAATGTTCACACCTGAGGAGCGGGCGATGGGAATTGACAAGGTGCGCACAGGGCTGAAGCGCAACTTGGCAGAGCTGGAGCCTGACGATGGCGAAGGAGAGGATGATGACGATGATGATGAGGAAGAAGGCACGGAGGAAGCCGAAAAGATGCAGGAGCACACGCTGCAGCAACAAGCACAGCAGCAACCATTGCAACAAGCATCTCGGGATCCATCCCTGGACACCGAATACCTATTGTGGTTCGGTGCACGCGGAGACCTGAGCATGCCGATAACGGTGGAACGCTTGTCAGACACATATGAACAAGGGAGACGGGTAGTGATGAGTAGGAGATAACAAGCCCCGCTCAAGCCTAATTTTAGTTGCCCAGCTTTGGAAATGCTGTGAGCGTTTGTCCCTTGCCTGAGATCTGCCAGGCCTCATGCGTCCTTTTAAGTGAAGAGAGACCTAGAATTCATTTCAACCTGCAACAGGGAGGCTGCAACTCGGACTACAGCTATTGATGGTGTCCGAACTTGGCAAGCCGTGTTGGCGCAACCAACCAGTTTACGCCGGCCTGCTAGGACGTGCGGACGTATATCAAGGTTTGTGCCCGGCAATCAAATAACTAGACCAGCTGATATTCGAGTTTTGAAGGGCCTGCAGCGTGATCCATGTTTGTAAGGCTGGTCCGTCCCCAATCATGTGGGGGTGTTAACTAATTAAACAAAGTGCGTCCTTCACGATTGGGTGCGGAACCGTTACTAGATAGGTGTGCCCGAAACTAAAGATTTAGAGGCTTTAGCCGGCCAGCCAGGCTTACCCAGTATCCGGGCTTATAACGTCATGAGGCTTGTTTTATAATGTAAAGTCGCATACAGCTTAATATTACAGCTTACACCTGTCTTATAATGTTTAATGTTAGGGGGATAGCTCGCCGAGTGTTAGGAGGCTAGACCCTGAAGCTGAAGCCGGTGGCGCACTGGGATATCCACGCACGGGTGATAGCCGCAATATATATGATGGATAAGTACTTTTTAATACGTAAAACGCACCCTGAATAAATTGTAGTTTGTGAAATGTTGCATTTATAAAATATACAAAATATATTATTGGGATAAGATTATTACACAAAATGCTTGAAAATAATAAACATAATATTGCGGCCGGGATATTACATATGGCTAAACATGTAATATTATCTGCAGGGCGATAAATAATAGCCTACAATAATTGACAATGATATTTAAGTAGGATTATTTGATTTGAAATTTATTTTTGGGAAATTAAATCAAATTACAATATTTATAATGAATATTATTCAATTTGCACATAATTATTATCCCACGATGGGAAAAAATACCGGTTATTTTAAGTGTTAAATTTAAATATAAAATTAAATAACGCTGCTGGAACGTATAAAAAGTTAAACCTCCTGTTAAACCTTTTTATTAGTAAAATGTTACGATCAAGGTATCGGGGTAACCTGTTCTTATGGTAAAATACAATGGGTTAAAATAATTAAACGTTTAATTGGGTAACTGGGTATTTTTAATAATTGGGGTGAAGTTATAATCGGTCTTAAATAAATATTAAATTTAATTAAAATTTAATTCCTGTCAAACAATCCTAAAATCGAATTTATTTACATGGTAATAAACGTATTTTATATAAGCGATATTTTAAATATAATTACTTTTATATAAATAATTATAATTATTCCAAAATAATTACCGCTGGTTTAATTTTATTTTTAATAATAATCGTGGTTATTTTTATTTTGGTAATCGGGTTAAAAATTTTTATTTTATCGTTACGTAATTTTCGTATTTTCCCTTTTTTATTTTTGGTCCGTAATTTTTAATAATTTTAATTTGGATTTTCGACATTTTTTCCATTTTTACCTAATTATATCGGTCCCAATTTTGGTTATAATATTAGATTTTTTTTCCCAAAACCAAATTCCGTGGCCGTATAAATAAATTATTCCCTTATTATTTTTTCCCAAATTCTTTTTCGTTTTTTTTTCCGTTAATCGTAATATTGTTTTAAATTAAAAAACGGTCGTAATTTGCCCGTTTAATTTCCGCGTTTTCCGTTTACCGCAAATATTTGGTTAAAATTATTATTTTCGAAAATTTTGAAATTATACCGTATTTTTTTTATAAAATCCGCAATTATTCGTATTATATAATTTTATCAAATTTTCGATATAATAAATATATTCGTCGTGGTCGGAAATATAACGTTATTTCCGTTTTTATTACCAATTATAAATAATTTTCCTATCATATATAAAATTTTAATTTAATTTATTTTTCCAATAAATTAATTAAAAAAAAAATTGCAAAAATCCGAAATTAAGGATAATATTTTCCGTATACAGCAAAAAATTACGCGTTTACAGCGAAAATTGTCCGAAAGATTTAATCGGTTATTACGTTTACGTAAATAAAAACGTTTTTTTTAATTTCGCAGCAAAATTAAAATTATTCGTTTAAATATTAAATTATCGATAAAAAATATTGCGGAAAAAAATTGTTTAAAAATCGACGAATTATTTTTTAATAATTTTTTTAAATTTAGTTTTATTCCGGAATTACGTTCCTTAAATTATATTGATATTATTAATTGGTTTTCGGTATTAAATATTGGTCCGCAAAATTAAATATTTGTAAATTTAATTTTTAAAAATGGTAAATGGTGTTTTTTTTGGTCGTTTTTTTTTGGCTAATTTATTTGTAATTCCAATTTTCGGTAATATTGGCAGAAAAATTTTGGCAATTTTAAAAATGGTTAAAAAAATTTTAAAAAAAATTTTCGTATTTATAATTTTTTTATTTAACAAAATATTTTATTTTACCGTATTTGCGTTTATAATCGAATATTTGTTTTATTTTGTAAATTTTTTATACGTTAATTTCGATTATTTTTTATATAATAATACCGTATAATATTGGTTTTAATAATAATATATAAAATATTAAATAAACTTTTATAATATTTAATAACATTAATCGGTAATTAATATTTTTAATTTTTTTATTAATTTTAAAAAATCCAAGTTTTTAAAATTTAATTTGCTGTTTAATCGTTATATTTTAATATTATATCGAATAAAATAAACGTTATTTCCCTCTTCGAAAAATGGTTTTTTATCCGATATTAATTGGCGTATTTTATTATTTTTTTTCGTACAAATTTTAATTTTTGCTGGAATTTTTTATATAATTATTGTAATTCGTTTATTTATTTATCGGTTCGTAATACCGTCGTAATTGTTTTAAATTTTCCGTATATTGTAAAATTAAATCCGTAATTGGGGTAAAACGGGATTATTTTGGTATTTTCGTTTTGTAAATTATTATAAACGAATTATATTATAAATAATAATTGTATTTAATTATTTTATTTATAATTTACGTAATATTTTAAATATTATTTAAATATTTGGTTGGTTTATTTTATTTATCCGTTTATTTGGGGGTAAAATATTATTAATAATTTATAATTAATTTTTAACTATTTTATTAACAATTTCCAAAATTTTAATATAAAGAATTTATTTTTATCGGTAATAATATTTTTTAATAATCCGTAATTATTAATGATTATTCGTAAAAATATATAAGTTATTTTTTCGGCATTATTATTTTTTTTATATAATAAAAAATAGGCGTATTTGGTAAATTTATCCATTATAATTAATATATTATTATATTTGGTTCGTGTAAATAATTTTTTTAAAAATGGTAATTTAACGATAAAATCCATAATAATAATTTACCAAATTTTATTAAAGGTTAGTAACGGTTATAATAACCTATAAAATTT
Organism: Pyricularia grisea; assembly: GCF_004355905.1. Classification (NCBI taxonomy): domain Eukaryota; kingdom Fungi; phylum Ascomycota; class Sordariomycetes; order Magnaporthales; family Pyriculariaceae; genus Pyricularia; species Pyricularia grisea. The sequence goes on from NW_022156716.1 coordinate 974,824, forward strand.
ATATTTTACGGATTTGTTTTTAATATAAAATTTGCAATTTTTAATAATTTTTCGAATTTGTTATTTTATTTTTTTAAAATTATGGTATTATTTTAACCGTTTTTATATTTTGGAAATTTTTAATATCCGTGGATTTTACTTTCGTAAATTTTCCGTATTTTTTTTGGTGTAATTATTATATTTGTTATTTTAAAATTCCGATATATTGGTAAAAAGTTTCCGTTTTCGTTTATTATAAAAATAACGCGTATTTTCTTTGGTATTATATTTTTATAATTTAATTTCCGATTAAAAACGTCGGCCCTGCCGTTTTCCGTTTTTTTTCGGTAAATAATTTTAAAATAAAATTTTAATAGAAATTTTAACCATTTAATTTATCGTTTATTTAATATTTTATTAATGGTAAAATGGGTTAAATTTTTATGGTCCGTGTAAATTAATACCTTATATTTAATTCCGGATAATTAGGATTTCCATATTTTAAATATTCGAATAACAATTATTAATTCTTTATCGTATATTTGGTAATTAAATGTTGGTCCATATAATTTTTATAAAAAAAAACGCAAAAATGTAATTTTTTTTTTATTTCGCTGGTTAAATTATTTTTTAATCGTATAATCGGATACGTTAATTTCGATTTTAAAAAATTTTCGTTAAATTTGGTATTTTAAAAATTGGTTTTCGTATTATTACGTTTCGTAATTATTTAAAAGTTTGTTATATTTATTCCGTCCACCGGAATTTTAAATTCTTTTTAATTATATTGGTTAATAAAATGGTAATCGCGCCGTATTTTTTAATAAACTTTTTATAAAAATTTATAAATCCGAAAAAGGTTTAAACGTTTTTTATATTTTACGGTTAAAACTATTTTTTTACTATTTGGATTTTTAATTTTTCCATCCTAATTTTTCCAAAAACGATGGTATATTTTAAAAAATTAATTTATTAATTATAAAAAAAACATTTTTTGGTTTAATTAAAAATTTAACGTTTTATAATTTTCGTAAAACCGTGTAAACGTATTTTTTATATTTTTCCAAGGTTTTGGAAAAAAATAAAAATATCGTCCAAATAAATAACGACGAAAATATTTAAATATTTTTAAAAATATAGTTAATTATGGTTTGGAAAATTGTTAAAACGTTAATCAAACCGAAAAATATTATTAAATATTTATAATATTTTCGTTTGGTGCGAAATGCGGTTTTCCATTTTTCGCTTTTTTTTATACGGATTAAATTATATATTTTTTTTAAAATTTAACGTTGTAAACCATTATATTTGGTAAAATATATTTTGGAATTTTCCTATTAATAAAAATAGGTAATAATTTTTAATAATAGTATTATTTAATTATTTATAATTTACGTATAATCGTAATTTTCCGTTTTTTTTTTTGGTACGAAAAAAATTAAATATTTTATTAATAATATTAATGGTTTAATATAACCTTTTTTAAAAATTTTTACGAAATATTTGCTTAATATTTCCATTTATATTGGGTTTAAACCGTATATTTTATAAAATTTTGGTTGGATATTTTTTTAAATGGTATTTCGTGGTTAAATAAACCGTGTTCGGATAATCCGGTTTCGAATTTTTAATTAAATAATCGTATATAAATCTAATATTTTTTGGAATTTTGCCGTTTTTGGTTTGTACGTTCGTATTTAATATTATAAAATTAAATCGATTTTAATTTATAAATAATCGTTTTTTTCAATATTAACTCCGGGGTTAGTTATTTTCCTTATAAATACGCCATTTATTTTATTCGGTTTTTCCGTACCCTACGTTTTCTATATAAACCTTTCCACGTTGGAAATCGTTTAATAATTAAATATTTTTTCCATTAAATTTGGCCGGTTGTTTAATTTATTTTAAAATTATTTTTTTTTAACCAAATAATTTTTAAAATTATATTTTTATTTTTTATTTCCGTAATATTTAAAATAATTTATTTTTTTCGTCTATAATTTTTCATTTAAAAATATACGGTTTTTATTTCGATAATATCGTTCCCGTATAAAATTACCTTTTTTTCCACGGTTTATAATTAATATAATTTTCTTTATTACCAAAATATTTATCGTTCCGTGACAATTTTTGGTAATATATAATTATTTTATATTTTATTATCGAAAAATATCCGTATAAATTTTCCATTAAATCGTATATTAAAAAATATATATTTGTATTTTACTACCGTATTTTGCGTAATATTTAGGGTTTTTTATTCCATTTTTATCGTCGCCGTTCGGTGTTTTATACCATTTGGTTATTTTAATTTTTTAATTTATTAAATTCGCGTCGTGGGTTTTTATTTTTTTTTATTTTTGGGTATAAAATTATTTTTTATTTTAATTTTATCGAATAAATATTTAATTGGTGTAAATATTTTACGTACATTCGTGGGTGTTTATTTATTTTTTATTTTCGAATCCTATATAATTTTGGCTATAAATATAAATATTTAATATCGTTATTTCCGTGCGTATTAATTTTATATTTTGGTTAATATATGGATTTTATATATATTGTAAATATATTTATACTATAGGAAATTTAATTGGTTGCAACACGATATGAGATATTTGTCGTTAAACGTAAAAATAATTATTGGTTCGTTTTATAATTTAATTTTAATTTCCCAATTAGGCAATTTTTAATTGTGTAAATTTCGTAAATGCCGGTAATTAATCGTCGTCGAAAAAAAATTATGGTAAATTTTTTTATTTAAATAAATTTCGCAATTATTTTGGAAATATTCGGCCCAAAAAACACGTGGATATTCCGGGTATTTAATATTAAATATTAAATGGTTTCCAAACGTAAAATCCGGGTGTTTTAAAATTTTTTACCTTTATTACACCAAATTATATCCTGGAAATTGGATTAATTGGTCGTTTCGGTATAAATTAATCTGTTTTTAACGTATTTGTAAGGATCATTAATTTTTTCCGCGTTATAACGGTTTGGGATTATTTTTTTTCGTCGTTTAAATTTTCGTTTAAAACGTCATTAAAAAACTTTTTTCCTAAATCCTTATTAAATTTTTTTGTTAAAAATTGGTTGGTTATTTTAATACGGTGAATTTATTCCAACGGTTTTGTGCCTAATTTTTCCGAAACGTTCGAATAGGTAAATTCGGGTAACGTGGCGTTTTATCGGTGCAAATTAATAAATAATTTTATTTTTGTGGATATTCGGTTTTCCACTATTAATATTTAGGTGTTTTTTAATTTTTTAAAATTATTATAAATTATATAATTATCGTTATAATAAATAATTCAATTTATTAAATTATATTAATCAGGTTATACCTATTAATGGTTTATAACGTTAAATTCTCATATTTTTTCGGGTTTGTTTTTAAAATCGAGGGTAAAATTGGGAATATTATTTTAATTTCCAGGGCAATTTTTGGCAATATACCCTATTTTATTATATTTAAAATATTTACCATTTTTGGAATTTTTACAAGGTTTTTTATATTATATTACGTTAAAATTTATAAATCCGTTATACGTCCTATATAAAATATTATATCAATAAAACGGTGTAAAATATTGGTATTTACGTTTAATATTAATTTATCGCAAAATTAGTCCCCATATATTACGTTTTTCGCGTCGTTCCAATTTTTTATCGTATTAACGGTTATTAATTTTAACTGTTAATTTTACGTATTTAATTAAAATATTGGATTGTTTTTTTTTAATAAATTCGTTTTTAATTTTTTTTTTAAATTCCGTATAAAAACGTATTATTAAAGTTTCGGGGCCCCATAATAATTTGGCGGTAATTTGTCAAATTTTACTGGTATATTTAAATATTAATTTGGTTTGGATAAAACGCACCAATTTACGTTTAACCGTGCGTTTTTCGTTTAAATTACCGAATATCTTTTTAAAATATTTTTCGAAATTATCGTAATCGTCGAAAATACGGTTAATTTTAATTTTACGGTTTTTTTTTATAATCCAAATAATTTCGCAATGTGGATTCGAACCAAACGAATCTGAAGGAGGTTACGAGGTAGCTTTAAGGTTTTAAGGTTAAAGATCACTTGTAGGGATAATTAAACCGTAAAATGGCAGATAACCGTCTGCTAGCGGATAGTAGAAATTTGTATTGTTTGTATAGTTAATTGTACAATTGATTGTAAGATCGTTGTTATGTTCGTTGTTATATAGAGTATTAGAATTGGATACGTGTACCGATTCCATGGCATGATCTCTTCGATCCGGATTGCCGGAAGTGCGGGGTAGAACCACGTGACCGGTTCTGGCCACGCAGGGCTGGCTGGAACCGTTCACCTGGATCACTTATTGCACTTATTGCACTTATAAGAAAATGCGACAATACTGGGAATCGAACTCATGCACTTTATATTATTGTTATATTTATTATTATATGAATTATACCACTAAGCTATATTACTTATTTGTCTTATTTGCTTTATTGTAAAAAAGACGTAATATTTAAAGCTTTGTGCGTGTATGCGTTTTATTTATTTATTTTGTTTATTTATTTATTTTGGGTACAGGGTAGCCTTATAAAATCGGCTCCTGTTAACATACCCCCGTAATTTGTTTTTTATATTTATTAAAACAAATTAGCTCGTGGATACGTTATTTATTTATTTGTTTATTTTATTTATTTATATATATAATTATATTATATATATTATTTATTTATGGGTTTTTACCATTGTTTATATTCGCATGCTTTATAAATTCTTTATGTAAAGGTCCAGGCACTGATTTTGTTAAAAAATTAGCTATATTTAGTTTTGTTGGTATATATTTTATTTCCACTTGTTTATTATTTACCGCTTCGCGGTTAAAGTGGTATATAATATCGATATGTTTGGACCTTTTATAAAATTCCGGATTTTCGGCTAATTTTATAGTCGACGTATTATCCACTAAAATTACAGGTGTTTTTATATTAAACCCTAATTTTATATTATTATTAATATAAGTGAGCATATTATTTAAATAAATAGCTTCTTTAACGGCGTCCCGTAAAGCCATATATTTAGCTTTAGTTAACGATAATGCCACTGTTTTTTGTAGCTGCGAAGCCCAACTTATAATATTATTATTATTTATATTATTATTATTGGATAAACTAAATATATATCCAGTAGTGGAGCGTCTTTTATGCGGATCATTAGCCCAATCTGCGTTTATATATCCCTTTATAAATAATATTGGTTTATTTTGGCTTTTATCCTCGAGGTTTTTATTTATATTATTTATATTTTTAATATTATTTTTATCGTTAATATTATTATTAATATTATTATTAATATTGGATCCATTATTATTATTAACGTTATTTTGGGATATATTATTTATAGCTTTATATTGTAGGCCACATGTGGGATTTTTTAGCAAATATTTAAAAATATTTTCTAATATTTTAAAATGTTCAGCCCCAGGATTAGCCATAAACCTGGCGGCTAGGCACGTGCAATATATTATATTTGGGCGGGTTTTTATTGCTAAATATAATAGCGAGCTTACTTTTTGTTGGAAATCTTTTATTTCCTCTTTTGTAGTTTTATTTTTATTTATATCGAATTTTAAACCTGGTACCCCCTGAATGGATATAAGTTTTTCGTTATTTATAATATTAAATTTATTTAATATTTTATCGGTATAATCTTCTTGGCTAATTAAAGCCGTTTTATTTTCCCTGTTTATATTTATTTTATTACCCAAAAAATTGGATACAGGACCTAGTTTTTCGATTTTTATATATTTGGATAATTCGTTATATAAATTATCTAATAACGTTAAATTAGCGTTAAAAGCTAAAATATCGTCGACGTGGTAAACCAAAATTATACCAAAAAATTTATTTTCTGGATTTTAATTTATATATACGCCTTCGTCGTAAGGAAAAACTATAAATCCCAATTTTATAAGGGTTTTTGTAAGGAAAATATACCATAATCTTGGCGCTTATTTTAATCCGTACAGGGCTTTATTTAATTTACCCACTTTATTTATATATTTATTATCGTTATATAGCCCTGTAGGTAATTTTATATATATTTTTATATCGATATCCGCGTGTAAAAACGCGTTTTTAACGTTATATTGTATAACGTACCACCTTTTATATAATGCTAGCATTATTAATATATGCCAGGTTTCCGTTCTACATGTAGTAGAAAAGGTTTCCAGGTAATTTACACCTATTATTTGGTTAAATCCCTATATTACCCATCTGGTTTTATAACGATATAGATTATTTTTATCCGTAATAAAGCGGTTATTATTTATATTATTTAAGGGTTTTATTTTAAATACCCAACGCCCGTTTATAGCCATTTTATTTAACGGTCAATCCACAATTTTAAAAGTGTTGGATTCGATTAAACTATTATTTTCGTTTTTGCAGGCTTGTAACCAATTATTTCGTTCAGGGTTTTCCATAGCCTATTTAAACGTATTTGGTTTTTTTAACGAATTTATTATTAATATAAAATTATTTTCGTTAAAATTATATTTTAACGATTTATTTATATCTTTTATCGTATATAATATATCGTTAAATATTTTATAATCAGCTGCATTATTTGGAGGGGTATTATTTAATTTTATCTCCAAAGACGAATTATTATTTTCGACGTTATTTTTATTTATATTATTATTATTATTATTATTACTATTATTATTATTATTAATATTATTATTATTAATATTATTATTATCGTCGAAAATATTATTATTATCGTTATTTATTTCTGGGAAAGAAAATTCAACCTCGTTATTTATATTATTATCATTTTTATTTATTTCGTTTATATACGAGTAAAATTTATCTGTTATAAAGGTAATATCTTTGGCCAAGAGACATTTCTTTATATTTGGGTCCCATATTTTATATATTTTAATATTGGGTGTAAAACCCACTAAAATACCTATTTTATTGCGAGGTTCTAATTTTTCTTTATATTGGTTATTATTATAATAAATAACACATCCCCAGGGTTTTATATAATTATTTATATTATTTGCATTATTAAAATTATTATCGTTATTTTTATCGTTATTTTTATCGTTATTTTTATCGTTATTTTTATCGTTATTTTTATCGTTATTTTTATCGTTATTTTTATCGTTATTTTTATCGTTATTATTATCGTTATTTATATTATTAAATATATCGAACGGCGTTTTCATATTTAAGGCCGTATGCGGTGTATTATTATATAAATATACGGCTGATAATAACGCTTTACCCCATAAATAATTCGGAGCTTTGCTATTATATAACATTGCTTGTACTTTATTAAATAGGGTTAGGTTTATACGTTTTATTAACCCGTTGGGTTTTTTTGTATAAGCCGGTGTAAAATGGTGTATAATACCGTTATTTTGTAACGTTTTATTAAAATCGTTATTTATATATTCGCCTCCGTTATCGGTAAAAAATTCTTTTATACTTCTTTTACCATTTTTATTAACGGTATTATTATCCATTTCCTTTTTATATATATTAAAAGCAGTTAATACATCTGCTTTTGTTTTTAATAATGCAACGCGTAAAAAACGCGATTTTTTATCCAAAAACGTTATATAATATTTATAATTATTATATATAGGTGGTTTTATTGGTCCCCCTAAATCGGAATGTATTTTATCCAATATATTATAATTTGTAATATTGGTAAATATTTTATTTATATTCCGGTTTGTTTTTGCTTTTAAACAAACTTCGCATATATATTTATTATATTTTTGTATATCGTTTTTGGTTATTTTTATATTATTTATTTTTATTAATTGTAAAATTGGTTTTAAACCAATATGCCCGTATTTAACGTGCATTTTATATATTATATTGGAGGTTATATTTTCCTCCGTATATAAAATTATATTCGAATTATTATCCAAGATTTGGATTGGAAGGTTATATAATCCGTTTATTTTAATACCTTCCGTTATTATTTTATTATTTTTATCTTTTATTTCTACTTTATTATTTATAAAAGTTATAATATATTTATACAATTGTGCAACGGATAATATATTTATTCCAAAACTTGGTATATAATATACGTTATTTATATATTCGATTATACCCGTATCGGTATATATTATTTTTATAATGCCCATTTTATTTATTATTAACTGTGAGTTATTACCCCATTTAACCGTTGTGTTAACGGCCTTTATATTTGTTAAATAATTTAAATAGCAACATATATGGATAATGGCTGCACTATCGAATATAAAAGTGGAGGACTTTTTATTTGCAATTAAAACGTTTTCAACATTTGAATTAAAATTCTGATAAATTACATTAGGTATAGAAATTGTCGTATAATAGGCATTTATAATAAGCCCATCTCGACGTCTCCGGCCTAGATTTATTAATTTATCGTTAATATTTAATTCGTTATAATTATTATGTATTATAATATTATTATTATTATTATTATTATTATTATTGGGTGTATAATTTACGTTATTCTAATCTTCGTTTTTAAAGGTTATAAGGTCGTCCAACGTTATAGTCGGTTCTTTGTTATGGCCTTTTTTCCAATTTGGAAATCTAACTATATTAACAAATTTGTCCTTATCCTTATTTTTTTTATTTTTATTTCCCTTTCTATTATCGATAAGTTTCCAGCTTTTGGGAGCCTTTTTAGGGTGTAAAAATACACAATTGGATATAATATAGCCGTTTAATTTACAATATTTATACCGTTTTGGCTCGTTTTTATTTTTCCAACTGGATTTTTTATTAACCCTATTTTTATCGTTATTGGGTTTATTATATTTATTTTGTTTTTTTTTGGTTACGTATAACCAACGTTGTTTTATTTTCCTACCCCCGGTATTCATCCAAAATATTAACGAATAAATTATCCACTATATATTTGTTTGGATTATTACGTAAAGTTTGGATTATATTTTGGGCAAAAGAATTCCAATTTTCATCCAGGTTATTTAATACCCAGGCTATTATAATCTTATTTTGGGTTATTAAACCTTTAAATTTTAAATTGGTATATAATTTTTTTATTTTATTTAAATACCCTTCAATATTATTAAAAGCGTTAGGCGTAGCCGTAAAAAATTCCTTTAATAAAAGGTAATCCGAAATAAAACTTTTTGGATTATATAATTTTTTTAATTTATTCCAGGCTTCGTATACCGTAACGCAATCTTTAATATGTAAAAAGGGCCCGTTTTTGTACAATATTTTTATAACGGCCAAAATTTGTATATTTTTTATATCCGTCGGTTGGAAACGGGTATTAATACCTTCGTCGGTATTATTATCCAAATTAATACCGTTATTATCGGTATTATTTCCAACTATACCTCCAAGGCCTTTATATTCCAAGGCGGCTTTGGTACGAATAACCCAAATAGGGTAATTTTCGGTACCGGTAAACTAAACCATAGGGAGCTTATCGAAAGCGGCCATTTTATATTTCTTTTTCGGATATTTCGGTAACGGTTGGGTTTGGAATCGAATGGATGGTATTATTGGATAAGTCGTGGAAAAAGCTATCGAATGGTATAGGGCTTATATTGGTATCGTTACGGTCGGGAATAAAATCGATGGTTAAAGGTAAAGTAATATAAGTGGTAAAAACTAAAAGTGGCTTTTAACAAATGCGTCGAGGTGGTATCGTATAAATAATTACACCGTTATATAGATTTCGAATAGGGTTATTAGTAAGTATATTGATCGGATCGATCGGAAATAGATTCGTAATATAATCGATGGATAAAGTCGTTCCTCGTTATTGGATCGAATAAGCTATTCCGGGCTTATAACCTCTGAAGAAAGTTACGAGGTAGTTTTAAGGTTTTAAAGTTGAAAATCACTTGTAGGGATAATTAAACCGTAAAATGGCAGATAACCGTCTGCTAGCGGATAATAGAAATTTATATTGTTTGTATAATTAATTGCACAATTAATTGTAAGATCGTTGTTATGTTCGTTGTTATGTAGAGTATTAGAATTGGATACGTGTACCGATTCCATGGCATAATCTCTTCGATCCGGATTGCCGGAAATGCGGGGTAGAACCACGTGACCGGTTCTGGCCACGCAGGGCTGGCTGGAACCGTTCACCTAAATTACTTATTGCACTTATTGCACTTATAAGAAAATGCGACAATACTGGGAATCGAACTCATGCACTTTATATTATTGTTATATTTATTATTATATGAATTATACCACTAAGCTATATTACTTATTTGTTGTATTTGCTTTATTGTAAAAAAGACGTAATATTTAAAGCTTTGTGCGTGCATGCGTTTTATTTATTTATTTTGTTTATTTATTTATTTTGGGTACAGGGTAGCCTTATAAAATCGGCTCCTGTTAACAACGAACGCGTCGTTTTTTAAAAATAAAGCTGCGTAAATAATTTTATTTGCATTATTATCGAAATTATTTTCGTTAAAATGTAAATAAATTCGGGTTTCCGTAAAAATTCCTATAAAATATTTATAATACCGTTAAAAAACGTAAATAAAAAATATTTAATATTGTTTTTATTAATTCGGTTAATTTATTTGGTTATTTGTTTTTAAAATTATCGAATTTTGGTTTAAAACGTTGTAACCATTTAACGTAAAACGTTAACGCTGGCCGGAATATTAATAATAAAAAGGGTTTAAAAGGTGGTTTTGTTGGAAAATATTATTTCGGCAGTATTATTTGGTATATTTTAAAATAAAATATTAAACAAAAATAATTAAAATATTACGATTAAAATATCGGGATAACCTATTTTTATAATAAAATATAATGGATTAAAATAATTAAACGTTTAATTGGGTAATTAGGTATTTTTAATAATTGGGATAAAATTATAATCGGTTTTAAATAAATATTAAAATTAATTAAAATTTAATTATTATTAAATAATTTTAAAATCAAATTTATTTATATGGTAATAAACGTATTTTATATAAACAATATTCCAAATATAATTACTTTTGTGTAAATAATTATAATTATTTTAGGGTAATTACCGCTGGTTTAATTATGTTTTTGGTAATAATCGTGGTTATTTTTGTTTTGGTAATCGGATTAAGGTTTCTTATTTTATTATTACGTAATCCTCGTATTTTCCCTCTCTTATTTTTGGTCCGTAATTCCTGATAATTTTAACCTGGGTTTCCGACATTTCCTCCGTCCCTGCCCAATCGTGTCGGTCCCAACCCTGGTCGTAATATAAAGGTGATATTTATTAAATAAAATTGGGCAGAATATTATTAGTAACAGGTTTTAAAGTTGAAATCGTTTTTTTTAACTTTTATTTTTCTTTATTATTTGCATAATAATATAATAAACAAATAAACAACTTAAAATATCTCTTTTCCAAACACGATTTTCTTATTGTTATTTTACGGCGATAATTTTATTTATTTAACGTACTTTAGGGTGGTTTTTTCATTGCGGTCAAAATATCACATATAGGGGTATATATATATCATTATTGCTAATAATAATAATAAATATTAATTACACATTATACTTGAATTTTTAAACTTTAAAATATTATGTTCCAAATTAATATATATTATAATATATTAGTTTATTAATAAAGTTTATTTTAAGCAAGAAAATATATAATATATTATATAACGTAACTTTTTTAAAATTGTTAATTTTGGGGCTATACCAAACTTGTGTTTTGATACTTCTAATATTAATAATTTTAATAGGGCCATTTCCGGTACCAATTTTAATTATTAAACCGGGGGTATAATCGGTAAAAAATTGCTTATTCGCAAAAATATAATACGTATTATTTATATTACACAAAACCAGATATCTTAATTTCCGGAGTTTAAAATTTTTATTTACGCCGTTTTTTAATTTCAGTTTAATTTTAGAATTAAGTGTTAATATTTGTAATTTTACCGTTTTACCGGTATAATCGGGTTTTAAATCAGATTTCGAATATAATTTTATAATCCCGTTAATAACAGAATTAAATTTTTATTATAATATCCGGTACGGTATATTAACGTCCAATTCGTTTATTTATTTTAAACATTATATATTACGTATACGTTAACATTATTTGGAATCCAACCCGTAAATAATTCGAAATTTATTAAAATTATGAAAATTTTAATGTTTAATTTGTTAAAATTAGAAAATTTAATTTCTTTGCAAAAATAAAATCCGAATTAGAACTTTTATTTTTTTTGGAATTTGGACGTGGTTTTTTACCCGTTATTTTTTAACGCCTTTATCGGCATTTTTATTAGTTTTAAATTAAGTTTAAACTTTGTAATTAATGGTTTTGGCACTTATAAAACCTGTAATTAAATTGTCGGATATAAAATCCGTTATAAAATATTATAAGTGTAATTTATCCAAGTTTAATTTATAATTTATAAAATTAATTGGATATTATATTAACGTTCGGTTTAAATAAACAAGTCTTTTCTAAAACGCGCAAATACCAATTTCGAATATCCACAGGGTTAATTTACATGTTGGTATTCGTTAATTTAATTATTGAAAAACGAACATGGCTGTTAAACTTTGGTATTAAGCTTTTAAGTTTGGAAAAATTTAGGCCGTAATATTTTAAATATAACGTATTTTAGTTAATTCCGGATATGATAAAATGATTATTTTCCAGGGTTCTATAACCCGTTATAAAATTAAAATACCATATAATAAAATTTAGCAGTTTTTTGGTTAAATTATTTTTTATAAATAATAATAAAACCGATTATTTATATTCCGGTAAATTACAACCAACTTTAAAATTAAAAATAAATTTTGCAATTTTTTTAATTTTAAATTATATTACAAATGTTTATATTATAAATTGAAATTATTAACCCTTATTAACTTATAATTGGTAGAAAAAAAACAACCGTTTTAATAAGTTTTTATTTATTCTGTTATTTAAAATTAAATTATCAAATGGACTAGATGGTGCAGTAACGTTATTAACGCTGAAAATATGTGAGTAAACCTTAAAATTTACCGTTATTTGGCGTTAATAAAAATATTAATTATAAAATTATCTATTAATAGTAATATGTTTACGTAATTATCGTTTTTAATTACATGTTTTAAACCTGTAATTTTACGGTTAAAATTTTGCTTTAATTGGGGTGAAATCCCTTATGTGGTGAAATTAAATTTGGAAAATCCAACATAAGGTTAATTCTTTATTGTAAAGTGGTTTGAATTTTAATTAAAAGATTAATTAATTTAATCTTTTAAAAAAATACCTTAATCTAAAAGTTTTTGTAACCGATTATTTTTCAATGATTACAAACTTATACGTGCCCAAAATGCGAGCTTTATTATTAACTTTTATGCTCGAATTTATTAAAAATATATTATTAAAATGTTTAAAATCCATTATTAATAAATGCTTTAATATTTATACTAATTGAAGTACACGTAACGAACGAAATTTAATTCGTTAAATGGGTATTAAATAATGGTTAATGGGTTAATGGGTTAATGGGTTAATGGGTTAATGGGTTAATGGGTTATTAACGAACGAATATGGGGGTTTTAGTTTTAAATCGTTAACGTAAATTTTATTAAACGTATTAAAATTTTAAACCAATTGTAATAATAATGCACAATTTATAAAAGCCGCACCAAAGATTTTGGATTTTGTAATATTAACGAACGTGGCAATATTTGAAAGTTCGGTCTAAATTAAACGTTATTTTAGCGACCCTTTAATATAAGTATAAGGGGGTAAATATTAAAATAGCACCTATAATTAATAGGTTGCATAAAAATAGTAATATTTTTGTTAATATACGTGCTGTAAAAATGCAATAATACCCAAATTAAAATTAAAATTTTAAATTTTCCAAAGGTTTTAAATACGTTTAATATATTGAATACGAAATTTTCTGGGCTTATAATTTATTAATAATAATAATATTAATAAAGGTGTAAAAAGAAACGCAAAATGCGGCGTAGTTAATAATTCATATTAAAAACGCTGTAAAAATAATAAATAAACCCTGTAACATATAAAATTAAAATGTATTAAAATTTGGAATAAGTATTTGTATTGGTCGGGGAAAATTTTGTTTTATTTTCCTTACATATGTTCCAATTTCGAAATGGGGGTCCGTACGCCAAAAAATGTTTCGGTGCCGCAGGTGATTTTCCGATAAATTATTTTATATGGGCTTTTAAAAAAACACCCTTATTTATATATAAACCCATTTTTAAATTCGCACGTAAATATCGATTTAATAGAATTTTCAACCCGATATAGGGTAATTATTTTATTAGTATAAAATGGGTGTTAAAACCGCTATAGGGTAGTTCACCCCATTTATTAACCTTAAAATCGCAACTCTTATATTTAACAAATTAACAGAATTCCAACAACCCCGTTTCGGCGCTATAAAGTGGTTAACCCACAAGTGGACAGGGCCCTGAAGTGGTCATCTCACTTTTGCTCTTGTAACCTTTATAACAATCTAACCAAATCCCCAATATAAACCAGATTTAATACGTATATAAAACCAAATAGCCGCTTTTTGATAATATAATATATATATTTCTAACGTTAGTAATAATTAAAATATTAAAAATAATATATATTTGTTATTATTATTATTTAAAATCCGAATTAAAATGCAATAAATATAGTGTAAAGCCCATTAAATAAATTAAATTTCAAATAATATTTGGGATTTTCACCTGGGTTTAAAAAATATTCGGTTAATCTTATACGACTTTTTAAAATAAAAACTATAAAAACGCATATTAAATTAAAATTTAATTTATAATATATTTGGTTAATAAAAAGAAAAGTAAGAAAATCGTACTAATAATAAAAAAATATAAATAAAGTTACGAATTTTTTGGCTTTAATTGCAAAATCCTTTATATTTAAATATTTATTCTATAATTTGACTAGTAAAATTACATTATAGGGACTTTTTAAAAAAATATTTAAATATAACATTTTTTAAATATAAATTTAAAAAAAGTTCGTAATTTTATTTTTATTTTTTTATTACCAGTTAAATTTTTTTATTTTTTTATTTATTAACCGAAAATATTATAAATTAAATTTTAACTTAATATACCTTTTTATTATTTTTATTTTAAAAAATCGCATAAATTTAACCGAATATATTACACACCCAGGCTAAGGTCCCAAATATTATTTGAAATTTAATTTATTTAATGGGCTTTACACTATATTTATTGCATTTTAATTCGGATTTTAAATAATAATAATAACAAATATATATTATCTTTAATATTTCAATTATTATTAACGTTAAAAATATATATATTATATTATCAAAAAGCGGCTGTTTGGTTTTATATACGTATTAAATCTGGTTTATATTGGGGATTTGGTTAGATTGTTATAAAGGTTACAAGAGCAAAAGTGAGATGACCACTTTAGGGCCCTGCCCACTTGCGGACCGCTAGTTCTATATTATGGGCTATATATATATAAAAGCTGGCTTATTATATGTAAAATAATACATATAATTAAAAAATGTAATATGTTTTATATTATAATTTAAAATATTTTTTAGAATAGTTTATTTAAAAAACCTCTTAAAAGTTTAAAAGGTGAAATTTAAACTGTTAGAATTTAAATATTTAAATGCTTATACTAAATTAACAATTTATATTTTGTTATTACTTATTAATTTTCCATTATACCGTGTTAAACATTATTGTAAAAAAAATATTTTATTAACATTTGAAGAGTTTTAATAATTTATTTTAAAACGTTTAAATATTTAATATTAATAATAAGTTTTTTCTAGTTTTAACTTATACCTACAGACTGCTTTATTATATAACATTTAGGAGAAAATAACTTTCTCCGTTTATAAATAGGGGCCTCGTTTATAATTTTTGAATTATACTTTTCCTTTTTACTATTTATTATAATAAAAACTTTAACATAAAACTTATTAAGCAGGTATAAGCTTTCGCGGGTTTTTTCAAACTAATTATAATGGGATAGGCCAACGGCCGAATGACAGTTAAATACCCGAATGGAATTCTTATTATAATTAAAAAGTAAAGGTGAAAATTCGTCATATATCCAACATGGGAGGTGTTAATATATAATGAAATTACGTGTCCTTTCCTGCGTTGTCGCGTATTATATAATACGTGTAACCAGCACAAATTCGTAGTATCAATTAATGTTAAAGCAATTATATACACTAATAAATAATACTTGAAATTTTATCACTGTAAAAGTGATAATGGTAATAAGGAAGGTATTTTAAAATAAAGTATGAAGGTACGAAAGTTAAAACAAAGGAGAGTTATAATAGTAATTGGTAAAGTAATATATTATTAGTTAAATATTAGTGTTAATGGTTATTAATAAATTCCTATCCTTATTAGCGCATTACTACGCCCTTTATATATTGTAAAATATATTTCGTTTTAAACCGTTGTTTTTTTCATTATTTATAAGTTATATAATGCTCTTTACGTTTATTTATATAATAGTAATGCGCATTAATTCGTGTAACTATTAAACTTTATATTATAGGGAAAAGTCCTTATATCTCTACTGAGTATATTATTAATATGTAAATATATTATAGTCCATTAATTAATTAATACTCCAACTTTATATATATAAACTTACAGCCCACTCTAATTTTTATTATAAAATAAAATAATATAAAGAGTGGTTTTTATTAGATATGTTTTATTTGCTTATATTTTATTAAGTTTAAAATTAAATACAATATATTTAATAATATATATTAGTTAGTTTAAACTTTAAACCTCGTTATCGTAAATTTATTTAAAAATATTTAAGTTAACACACCCTTTTGGGAAAAATAATATATTTAATGGAAAAGGTTTATTTATACTTATATATTTATTATATACTTGGTATAAATGTTGTAAAATTTTACCAGGTAAATACCAGCCCATTTATACATGTGATAATCTTTTTATAAGTAAAAGTAATTTTATATTATATTTATCAGTTTACATTTCGATGTAAATACTTAAATAATAAGGCAAAAATAAGCTTTATCATAAAATCCGCTATATTTTCATAAGAGAGTATATAATTAACTTCCACCTGTTAATTTATTAACGCTTTTTAGGCGAGATAGAAAATAATATTAATATATTTAAACAGTTTATACGACCTTGTACTTGAAGTTAATTTTGTACTTAAATTATCATTTAAGTAAATAATAAGTACATGTATGCTTGGCTTTAAACTTAAATTAATATTTAAATAAGTTGAAAAATAATTTAAATAAATAAACTTTAAGCTAATTTCTTTAAATCCGTATATTTAACTTTATAAAAATTAGAGCCAACTTTCGTTTTATAATTATTAACTCAAACTTATAATATTATTATAAATTATCTTTTATTATATTATTATATTATTAGAAATTATCTTTTATTATATTATTAGAAATTATCTTTTATTATATTATTAGAAATTATCTTTTATTATATTATTATCTTCATTATTTATTTCCGTTGAAAAATATAACCCGACGCAAAATTCTTATCCTGTTAGTCGGGAGCTAAGTTAAAACTTTAATACCTTTTAAAAGTCCTATTATTATTTAATAGGGTTATTTTATATTTTAATACTTTATTATGGTTGTTTAATAAAAACCCCAAAACTTTATAAAAAGTATTAAAATTATTTGGTCCGGGATTTATAATAAAACGTAAGTAAAAGCAAGTATTATATTATACGTTATATCTGGCCTTATTTTCAACATTAAATATAATATTAAACCAGTTTATCATTAGTAAATAATCATATTATTTTATAATACTATTTTCTTATTTTTATTTACTTTTCTATTTTATATTCCGGGTACATTATATGGCCTTGTAATATTTTACTTTTATAACTCGTGCTAGGTTATAATTACTTTGTAATTATTATTTTTATTAGTATTTATTATATGGCCCAAAAAGGCAAAAATTCCACTTAAAGGTTGTACTTCAGCTCTTTTTAATAATTCGTTTATTAACGACTTTGCAAATATTTAATCCTTTATTATTAGTTACGAA
Organism: Pyricularia grisea; assembly: GCF_004355905.1. Taxonomy (NCBI): domain Eukaryota; kingdom Fungi; phylum Ascomycota; class Sordariomycetes; order Magnaporthales; family Pyriculariaceae; genus Pyricularia; species Pyricularia grisea. Next base: position 992,893 of record NW_022156716.1, read on the forward strand.
TTCTTATTACAGAAAAGAGCGATTAGTTAATTATTCGAAATAATTCTTTTTTCGTTTACGTTAAAAATTGTTTTTTTTCACTTTAAGTTCCCATTAATAAATTAATCGTACTTTAATTTTTTTACCATTATTAATAATTTCCCTCATTTTCGGGTTCTTATTTTCTCGGTCATTCGCCACTGTTTCTACTGTTCATTCGTCGCGTCCGCCTTCATTTTTATTATCTTTATATATATTATTATTATTCCTGCTATATGTTTCGTTTTGATTAGTGCAAATGCTTTTGCCGTTTTAATTATAAATACTATCCCTCATTTCATCGTCGTACGTTTATTTTATGGCGAAAGTAAAAGTATCTTGCCAATTACATTCGTAGATAACCTTGTTTTCTCCACAGTTTCCGCCATTAATCCTACTTTTTTACTTGAAATAATAATAATTCAGGGTTTTATCTTACTGTTAATTGTATATAAAATTCGTTTATTATCCAATTATCATACGTTTATAACAATTATATACTTGAATTTGGAACCCGTATTTTAAAAAACTCGTAACGTTTAACACTAGGTTATACGGTTTGTATTAAAAATAAATCTTCATTATTTATTTTAAAATCTCCTGTTAAAATTTCGGTGGTTTGTTCTTTGTTATAATCTGTATAACTTTCTCATTTGAAAATAGCCGAACGTTATATATAATTCACGGAAATTTTGAGTTTAAAATAAGTTTTGAATTTATCTCCGTCGTGTAAAGAAAATCAACATAATTTTTCTACGCTTCAAATATAATATATAATTCTTCCTAATATATTTTCCCTTATTATAATTTTAACGGTTTATTTTATTTTGTTAATTTTAAGGTAAGTTTGTATTAATCCAAATATTTAATTAATTTACCCGCGTGGGCTTCTGGTAAGCATAATGATATTTAGTATTTAGTGGATATAAATACGCGCGTGATTCCCTGTAAAATATTTTTTAAACCAATTATATTATATTCGTTATATAATATAAACTGTGTCACTTATTATATACAGCTGGTTGTTCGTATTACTTTTCTTACCCCGAGATAAACATATATTTGGCTTTGCAGAATAATATTTTCCGCGTTTGGTGGTATTTTTAGCGTACGTAACCCGTGTTTTCATAAGTTGTCATATTAACAATTTTATTTTTCAATATACAATATTTATTTGCGTTTTTATTGTAAGGTTTCGTCTGTTTTTCAATTGTGCGGGGGTTAGTAAACAGCCCAAACTTCTGCACGGAAATAATAATATTTTAGTAAACGAACACCGTAGCATTTTGTAACTTAAAATAAGTAAAAGTGTAGTTATTACATGTGCAAATGTCGGGTTTCGAATGTTTAAAACCTAGATCATAATTTATAATTTCGTATTATAAATAAGGTTATCAAGTTTAATTTATCATATAACTTTCCAGAAGAAACTCATTAAATACTGGTTCTAGTATTTAAGTGTGTGCTATAACAATCCTTATATCACCATTCTTTTCAAAGGACAAATTTTGATTTTTCTTACATTAACTGCCTGGTAATAAACCTGTACAGGTGTTTTAACAAACTGTTCTCTCTCGCAAATAAGGCGCCGCACAATATTTTAAAGTTTTAAATAGAAAAGGATCTTTTGGTCAACGCCGTTAAATCTTTTGATATTCGGTTATATTTTGGTATAACCTTTGAGCAATAATGCAAAATTACAAAAGGCTGCATGTTGCTCATGGTGGTGGGTGATGTTGCTTATTTTATAACAGCGATTACAGCCGGGTCGACGGCGCGTTTTCGGTTTCTAAAATATGTTTTGAAAACTGAGTTTTTACTACGTCGAATTTGCCTTTGTATTTTTCTCGCGTCTGTTTTTAATTTAAATATAGCTTATATAATTTGAATAAGATATTTAATTACTTGATTAAAGCCCATGGATAAATACTTTAAGCATAACCAGTCTGTGAATACAATTGAAAACTATGTATTAAACGGAAAAATCCCGTGTCGGGTTTTATATATCCGGTGAGCTTTCTATTCCGGGCTTACGTAAATTTGGTGGAAAGTCTATCAAATATTAAACTTCGTAAAAACTCAAATTTTAAAAAGCAGGGTTAATACTTTTGGATCCATGGTAAAAATCAAATCTCCCCCATGGTAGAATATTTAACTTCTGGTAATTACTGTAGAAATAAACGACGTTGATATTATTTCCTATAAATAAAATGAAAGCGGCTCGCAGGACTGATCTCGGCCTAATTAACCCTGGTAAGAATTTATTTAACATTATCTTTTGCAAATTTACAATTACTGTTCTACTCTTTTTCAAGGGGATTGGTTGTATTTAAATGTTTCAAGCTTATTTCAAATAATAAGTTATAAGTAAATATTAGACGTAAAATCGGGATTTGATTAGATTCTATTTTTATATTCAGGTTGATAAATGGTGGGAATATTTTGGAATCATTTTTAAAAATGTCGCCTGTAAGTTCCTGGAATTATTGCGAAATAATTCCGTGGGTTTACTTACTTAATAAATTTTTCATTTTATTTATTGAAATTAAACAAATGGTCGGTTAATTTTACACACAGTGTATAAACCATACAATATTTACTATATTAATGGCTATATGCCTGCTCATATATTAACTTGTTACGTTCTTTAAATGTTTAATTTTATCACATTCTTTTTGTATTTAATTAAAAACTTTTTTATTGTTTAGTTTCTAGTCTACTTTCCCTGGCTTTAATTTTGGTGTATTTAATTCCAGCTTCTGGCCTAGGCTAATTGGTAAACTTCCACTCTAATCTCCAAAAAAATAATAACTAGTACATATGTGCCGCTATTTTAAAATTTTCAAACGTTAACCAAATTACATTTGCAATTAAACGCGACGGAAAAACTTAACATTTTTATCTGCCAATTTTCCAGATATTTACATCCGTTATTATACTAAATGTTATTAAATGCAAGTGGTCTTTTCCTATATATAATAGCTTTCCACTTAATAACATTGGATTAATATACGTGGGTTAATGCCCTAAAGTTTGGTCCGTGTATTATATTAATATTTCAACAAGACGTGGCCATGGACGGAAAACTTTACAATAGTTTAGATTCTTTTTAATAATTGTTCCTAAATATAGGATGTTTCACCACAAGTAACCTATCCACGGTTGGTTTTATAAGGTACTTAAAAAAGGTATAAGAACTATTTATAAACTACGACTTAATATTATATTGCTGATTAATATAAATAAGGTAATATATAAAGGGATGATAAAACATATTAAATTATAAAGGAAAGGAAGTTTCTTCTTGCTGTTTAAAATTAAATAACGCGTTATATAAAAGTAAATATAGCCCGTGAATAATTATAAAGGGGCGTAACTAGCTTATATATCCCGAACCCTGGAGATTTTTAATAAAAGGGACGAGTAATAAGAACCCCCTTTTCGAAATCAATTCGTCGTCTAAACGGGATCGACTACCCGTTTTAATTATATTGGCGCGTTATTACTCCCCTTTGTCCCACATGCGTAATACATCTTTACAACATTAACTTCATATCAGCTTTTTTATACCTTTTCAACATTTCTTATATCTTAATTAATTTTCCCAGCAACAATTAATTAATGTTTTTACGTTTCCAACTTTCTTTATAACCTTAAATAGTCTCAGGGCTCATCCCCGAATCGGAATTCCACTAATTAAGCCGCGTGGCTCAATTCGTGGCTTTGCTTGTACCTGTGGGTCCAACCAAAAATTACTCTGGTTCAGGTCTAAGGACAATTTGTTGAGTTTCGTCGCAAATAAAGGTAATTTCGCCAATTCGACGACCGATACTTTATTATAATTAATTAAATAAAAATCGTAAAAATATATGGTTTGTACGTTGGATATAACAATTAGTAAAATAATTAATAACGATTTATTTTATATTTTAATTATTATATTGGTTGAATCGGTACATAAATGGCCTTAATTTGCAAATGGAGGTTGGGTTTTTAAAAAGAAATTGGATTTTTTCGAATTTTTTTAATTATATTTTTATTTCGAGACATAATTTGGAAGTTTTTACCCGTGGGGTAATATATACGTGTGTATTATATATATAAATTTACGTTCGTATATTACGTAATTTAATGTACTAAATATTTAAAGAGATAAAATAATAGATATTTTTTATAAAATTTATAATTGAAACGGGTTAATATTTTTACCAATTTTATTAATATTAAACCCAAAATTTTAACGATTAAATAACCGGTATAAACAAACTTCCACGTGAAATTCTTTTGAATTTTATTCTATATTTATTTTAAATAAAATAAAACAATTAACGTTATTTTATTATTAAATATAATTAATACAAAGTTTTTATCTTATAAAACCATTTATTAATAAATGTATTAATTACTAACTATTTATATAAAATATTAAATTTGACGTATATTTATATAAATAAAAAAATAATAAATAATAATTTACGAAAATCTTTTAAACGTAAATATAAATAAATTATATATACTATTCATATATAAATTTTTAAATAGGACGTTAAAAATAATATTGTTATTATTCAGTTTTATTTTAATTTTAATATAACGTATATAAAAGCTTTATCGTTAAAAAACCCTAATTTTAAACTTTATACCGATATTTTCATTATATTTTTACCATTTTTGTTTAATTAAATATTCGTCAATAAAAAACACCCAATTAAAAAACCGTATCGCCGTTGCGAATACAGTGCATATACAATGCATATACGGTATAATTTCCATCGTTTGCGCTGATAATCGACAAAATGTTTTTAAATTAAAACGGGCGCGATCTTTTCGGCCAATTTAGTTGGTTAAAAAGCCGTGTGGTTAAAAGGTATATGGAGCGTCCTGTCCACCACTGCAAAGCAGGGGTGGTTTAGTTTAAATATTGAAATTAAAGCTTAAAGCCTTGAATGTTTTCACCAATGTTTTTTAGTTTATAATAACGGATATTATATTATATAAATAAAAGTATTACCTTTTTAAAATATCAGTTTTACGCCCTTATATCGTTTTTTATTCGCTATTTTACTTCTTTTCACCAGGCCTGACACCAAATATTGCAATTTATTTATACGTGTTAATTTGTTTTCTTTGCATAATATAACACAAATTTGCATAATTTATGCCCGTTCTCTATTATTATTCGTGAACGCGATAACTTTAACAGTAATCGCTGCATTCCTTACAATGTAAACTATAATTTAAATATATTGCGGTAAACTGTTATTTTCCCCTGGTTTCTTTCCTTTGCCCCTTTAATTTCATTTACTATTTTCATTGTATAGTTGGAAATATTAGTCATTCTCACCTTTTTGCCACAGTTAGCTTAAAACGTATTTTTAATTTATATTATTACCGCTCCAGCCGGGGGATGTGAATTTAAATTTTAGCTTTTCATAACAGTAAATTGCCCTATTGCGCCGACGTTTTAAATCTCACCATTTATATAATTGTTACAAAAAGATTATCTTTTTTCAATCCTTTATATGGGTTGACTTATTTAATCCCAAATTTATAATATATGTGTATTTATATATATTATTTGTTTAGCCACATTATATAAATTAAACACGAAAAGATCTGGTTGAATACTAGTAGTTTTTGAGCAGAAGTGCTGTTATTTTGGCGCGGGGGTGAAATTAGCTTAAATATTTTAATATATAATATAAACAAGATTATTTTGCCTTCTTATCCTGACATTAAGAACAGATTCATGGACCTGTTATAAAAAAGGCGGGTAATTAATATTAAGGTGCTTTTAACATAAAATTAAATATATTAATATAATTTTAATATTAATTAAAAATATACAACACTTCTTAATATAAACTATTAAAACAACTTTCAACAAACAAGTCTATTCGACAATTAAAGTAAAGGTTACCAGTTTCTACTAATTGTTTTATATAAACACCCCAGTTAATATTAGAAGTTGTTATTATACCTATTTTTTATAATTGGTGATTATAATTATAATTATTGGGCTTATTATTCGAAAGTATAATATGAATGTGGGCTCCGATTTATAAGGCCGGCACGCTTATAATTAGGAGTTAACTTTATTTTTTGGCTTTAAAATTAAAATAAGGTTTTTACGGCGAATAATATTACATATTTCGCCTTTATTTTATACTATGTTTTTTTTTATCAATTTTTATTATTTATATTTAGAAGGTTATTTTGCGTATTTTACTAAAGAAAGGTTTTATTTTCAATTACTTGATTATTTAATTGTTTTAAGCTTATCTGTTCCTCGTTTCCAGATAAAAATATAAATTGGCGCTTTAATTATCACGCTATTAACAGTTGCAATTTAGATAAATTTATACCCATACATTATATAATAGCTTAATTAGGAAAATAGAACATTTCATATACATATAACCTGACAATTTGCAATATTTAAAGTAGCCAAATATAATTAAATTATAGTTTTTATTAATTCTATATATGTATTATTTCTACATGTAAAATGTCCAGTTTATTTGCGTATAATCCACAATTTATATTGCCGAATTTGGGCTTTCAACTTTTTATTATTTTTATTAAATGCAGGAATTTAATTACCCTGTGCCAGGTTTAACACTTACCATAGATCGACACATTGGCTACCTTATAATAGGTGTAAAATCTTCAATAAATTAACCAACAAGCGCGAGCCCAAAGATGGCTGATATAAAAATAAGGGTGTTTTTTCGTTGCAAAACTATATAAATTAGTTCATTATAAATTTACCTGTGGTACCGGAAGGCTTTTGGGCGTGCGGACTTTTAATTTATTATTAAAAGTGTTACGGATTTATGCTGGTTACACGTATTATGTAATACGTGATAACGCGGGAATAAAACACGTGATTCTATTATATATTAACGCCTTTCGTATCGGATTTAGGAAGAAGTTTCACCTTTACTTTACAATTTTAATAATAATTACATTTGGGTATTTAATTATTATTCGGCCGTTAATTTACCCCTTTATAATTTTTCAAATTTTACTTTTTTCTTTTTTATATATAAATTCGTTTTTCCCCGCCGAAAACACGTTTCTAATTACGGAAATTACTTTTTAAAAATATAACATATATATTATAAATTGCACAAAAATCCATTTTTTACAATTAGTGGTTTTATAACGTCGGTCGTGACTAAAATTATATAAATGGCGTTATCGCCCCGGCGAGAACTTTTTTATAACTTTTCGTCGTATAATAATTTATTAATGTTATATATTGACATATACATTTCGAGGAAACATAAATTCTATCGGTAATTACAGTAATTAGTATAAATAATGTTTAACGGATTTAAAATTTAACGCGTAAACATTCATCCGTTTGTATGATAAAGTTGGTAATTAAAATAAAGTTTTTGGTTACGTCAATTTTTTAAAATATTTGAAACATATTTACGATTATTTTTTATGAACGTGCCCAAATTTTCGTTAAATTCGAAATGTTTAAAAACAAACTTAAGCTAATTGTTTATTTACTTAATTACAATTTTTTAAAAAGTTATAATAATAATTAATATTTCGGGGCGGTGGCGGTTTATTAATAAATGGTCCAAAATTAAAAGATTTTAGACTTGGAAAAACGTTGTGGATAGTACCGCGTTTATATTATTTTAACGACGAAAATACCCCGATAGCGGGTGTAAACTTTTTAAGTATTAAGGAAGATAATTTAGTAAACAAAAAGTATAAATACGAGTATCTTACGGCCCCTGCAAAGATAAAAAACGAAACGAATTAACTCGTTTTTTGTATTTTTTAAAAAAGAAATATTAACGACGGTGCAAATTGAGGGCGTATTCTAGTTGCAGTGATATGATTTAGTGAATAACGAATAATTAATGGGTAATTATAATATATTTTCTTATCATAATAACCGCGGCGGTAAATACAGATTTTTTCACAAAAAGTCGAATAATTTTTAACACAGAATATAATAAAGAATATATATTTAAATATCAAATGAAATTAAAAACCGCGGACATTACAGAAATAATATCTTCTAAGTATATTAAAAAAGTCCGCCATATTATAAATGGATTATCTTTTTTATTTCCGTTTTTTGACCAACCAATAATTAATTAATATGTTAATAAACTCGGGCTACGAATATTATGCGATAATCGACGAAAGGTACGCGGTTAAGTTACGGATAAGTATATTTCCGTTACTTATTCCGCTTAAATTAGAATTAAAGTTGAAAGGCGCTTATTACATAATAAAGAAAATTACAAAGTATAAGGGTAAATTAGGTTAATATTTCTCTAAATTATAACGGAATTACTTTCAAATATAATATTTGATTTCTTTAAATAATAAATACAAAGATTTTTCCGACGCCAGTTCCGGCAAATTTACTATTTATACGGTAAGAGGCATATTAATTCGCAAATTATTCACACAGCGGATTTAAAATAAGAAGGTTCGTGTTAGCGAATTAGGACCAAAACCCTTATATTCGTTTATTAATAGCCCATTAACCCATTAACCGTTATTTATTACCCATTCAACGAATCGAATTTCGTTCGCTACGTGCATTTGGATTAATACAAATACCAGGGCGTTTATAAATTTTGGATTTTGGGAATTTTAACACTGTATTGTTAAACGAATTCGACTATTCCAAATAGCAATAAACCTTATATTTTTGGTATTTATAAATTTATAATCGTTAAAAAGTAAACGGTTATAAAAGATCCTAGACTAGGATACTTATTTTAAAAAACTTAGAGTAATTAATCCTTTTAATTAAGATTAAGGCCATTTTACAGTGGAAAATAATTTGATATTTAATCTTTAGGCCTAATTTCACCAAATAGAGGATATAAACCCCATTTAAACTAAATTCTAACTGTTAAGTTACAAGCCGAAAATTGGCAATTATAATTTTGTAAATTAATTAATTTTAATAAATAATTTAACAATTAATATTTTTATCAACGTTAAAACAACGGTAAGTTTATCAAGTTCAATGGTATTATTTGTATTAATCCCCCTAATAAAGAGAATCTAAGTACTAATACACATATTCCTAACGTTAATAACGTGACCGCACCATTTAATTTATTTTATCATTTAAATTTTTAAATAACGGAATAAATTAAAGATTATCGAAACGGGTATTTGTTTCCCTGAAAACTGTAAATTAATAAAAACTACTAATGTCGATTTTTAAAAACAGGTATTTATAATATAATTTGAAATTATGAAAATTGCGGAACTATTTTCCAATTTTAAAATTAGTTATAATTTAGCGGAGTACTAATAATCGCATTTATTTTTATTTGTAAAAAAAGTCTGATTTAAACATCGTTAGATTTTGTTATGTAATATTCCAAGTTTATAACGGTTTATAAAGCTTTGGCAAATAATTATTCCATTATATTCAAGATTATCCGAAATACCTTATATTGGGAATTGTACGGCCTAAACCTTTTAAAACTTAAATGGCTAATATAAACATTTAATAGCCGTTTTAATCTTTTAATTATCAAATTAGCGAATATCAATGTGTTAATTAACCTTGTTAATATTTGAAATTAATATTTACGGATTTTGGAAGGAATTTTCCTTATTTTAGCCGAACTTTAACGTAATATCCAACGGGCTTTGCAAATTACAAATTCAAACTCAAATAAATGAAATTTACAATATTTTATAACAGACTTCATATCCGAAAATTTGATTACACATTTTATAATTACCAAACTTATTAATTATAAAATTAAAAATCGATTTAAAAGTAAAAAGGGTGTTAAAAAACGATAACATGAAAATCAACGGGCAAAAAACTATTTTCAAATTACAAAAAAAAAGAAATCTTAGTTCGGATTTTATTTTGCAAAAAATATTAAATCCTCCAATCTTAACGAATTAAACGTTGAAATCTTTATAATTTGAATAAGTTTCCAATGATTTGTTAGTTTGATTAAATATAATATTAACATATAAGCAACGTATTACGATTTGGAACAAATAGGCAATTTGGGCGGTAATATACCGTACCGGATATTATGATAAAAGGTTAATTCCGTTATTAAAAAGGTTATAAAAATATTTTAGGAATTAAATTCCGCATCCCATTACACCGGTAAACCGTTGGAATTTTAAATATTAATAATGAATTTGAAAACTAAAACGAAACCTAAAAAAGGCGTAAATAAACGCTTTTAACCCCGGAGACTTAAATACCCGGATTTGTACAATATAAGTAATACGCATTATATTTTTGCAAATAAGCAATTTTTTACCAATTATATCCCCGGTTTAATAGTCGAAATCGGTACCGGAAATTGTGTTATTTATTTTATTAACATTAAATTTATTAAAGAATAAGTCGGTATAACCCCAAAACTAACGAATTTAAAACAAACCACGTTAAATAACATATTATATATCCCACCGTTTGGAATAAATATCGTTAATAGGTTAATATATTATAATGCAAAGGACGTATTATGAAGAAAGACCCTATACGATAAAAAATACAAAACGTGGGACCGTTTTAATACCGTTAAAATCTTATTTTATTCAAAGGTAAAAAAAGATAATATTTTTATTCGAAATTAAACATTTGCGGTTTCAAATTACGCCTATATCATCAGTAAATAGTATACCGTTTTTAATTTAATTTTATAAAAATTTAGAAAGAATTATATAACCCCGCTGAAGGTGAAATTAAATAATTTAGTCTCTAAAACCTAAAACAATTATAAAGTTTATACCGATTCGGAACCGGAAAAAATATAATAACGAAAATAACAAATTCCGAACATAATAAAAACATAACCGTAAATTTACTCATAACGTGAAAATTTAATACAATAAATTTTAAAAGTCCTTGTAAAATTAAATTCAGTAAATTTGGCAAACCGTTAAATAACCCTTTTACGCATTTAAATTTAAAAGGGGTTAAGTCTAAAAAAGGGGTTTTCGTTATAAAACATCTGTTGTTAAACCCTTTTCTATTACCGGACTTAACGCAAATCCTCATAAACTACTTTTTGAAACCTAAATCAAATTACCAATAATTGGGTAACGGTTAAAAAACGGAATTATAAACGATTATAATAAATTTCAGGTTAAAAAAACTTTATAATAATACAACCGCTTAAAATATATATAATTATTATTATTTAACACAACCATTAAAAATGTAGACGGTTTATTTAATTTTGATCAAATCAGGGTTATATATCACATTATTTATAAGAAAACCATTTTTCAGTAAACGTACAATAAAACTGTATATTTTACACCGTCTAATATCTTTAAGTTTATAAAAAATAACATTGGAACCTTTAAACTTGATTTTTGCAATAAAAAGCCTGGATTTATATTATTAATGGATTAGAAATTCCGTTTTTACTGGTCGATCCCTTATAAAATAAAACTGAATTTACGGTTTTAAATAATTATTAAAAGAGATTTTAAAGTTTTGAAAATTACGTACGGGCGTTATTCCACTAACTTTTATTTTAATGAAAGGTACGTTATGAATATAAAAATTTACAATTATTTGCAAATAAAAACATTAATTGTAATATTTGTATTTTGTATGACCACGGTTAAAATAGATTCATAGAAAGTTCCGTTAAGGCTATTATACGTAAATTTGGATTTACTAATATAATAATAAATTTACTATTATATTTATAATACTACCCATAGTTAACCGTAGTTAATTTAATTAACCATATAACGGTAATTAATAAAAAAATAACATTGTATAAAAAGGGTTATTTTAAATTCTAATTTAAATTATTATATAAATTTAATTCAACCCATTTGGGGATTATTAATATCGTTTACCAAATTATCATACTGTTTAAAAACGACAAAAGTTTAACAATTTGGTTTTCCGAATTAAAATGATAAGGTTTTTAATTTATTTATTTAATTTTATGCCGTGAATTTACGTTCCCGTTAAATAGGCCATATATAAAGCCTTTACCGTAAATATTTAAAAGGGGAAAAATTCAAATTAAAAGGGGAATTTTAATATAAATTAAAAAACGAAATTAATAACGCCAAAAATTCCAATTTAGCAAATAGTTTTCCCTTGTTACCCGTTATAAAAAGTTTAATTTCTATCATTATAATGTTGTTCAAATTTATATAATTTACCGTTTAGCCCCCCGAAATTTATAACGGTAACGGTATTTAATCCAATATTTATAATAACGGAAATTGCTGTGTTTTCAATATTTAAAATATAAGATATGGAATTAAATTCGCAATTGGAAACCCCAAGTTTATTGGATATTAATTACGTGTATTATTTTATTTTGTTTGAAAAAAGACAAAAAGGAAAGCTTATTAAAAACCCCGAATTAAATAATTATTAATCGATGTTAAAACCTTTTTAAAATCTTATATAATTACTAATTTTAACGTTTAAATTCGATTAAACTATTATTATTAAAACGTCCCGTTTTATTTTGAAAGTAAAATACCTATAATCCGTATATCAATTTTTAGTTGGCAGCTATTTAAATTAAAAATTGATAAAAATAATAAACTTATATAATATTAAACCAAATTTATTATTAAGGCGTTTTACAGGTTAAAAATTCAAATCATTCCACCGTGTTTACAATATTAATATACCGTTTACCCAGCCTATATTATTGGCTATAGTTAATATACAAAATCGTTAGATAGAACGAATTAATTTTATCGGTGCGTTTTTCAATAATAATTTGACCGACGTAAATATTTATTTGCAAACTTTAAAAGGATTTAATAATTGGGTTAACCTTGGTAATTTTACAATAATTAAGATTTTAATACTTATAAATTATAATGTAAAGAAAACTTAAATTATATAATTGGAAAAGATATTATATGGTTTTAAACAGGGCCCAAAAGAAAAGTAAATAAAATTAAAAAGCTTATTTTCTACAAAAGATTTTATACCTTTAATTTTTAAATCCGTTGTTTTTTATAACGTTAAATCCAAGTATTTTATTCTTAGTTTAATTAATAATTATTTGCTAATAATTCTCAAATCGCAGTTTATTTAGCATTGCAAAACGCGTTTAAATAAAATATACGAATTAGAAAATAGAGCCCCTAGAATTTATTTTTAAACGTTTAAACTATAAAAAAATATATTTAATCGCCTACTTTAATTTCTTTAACGTAAATATATAAAAAAACGGTATCAACGTTCGAATTAATTAATTGCAAATTTATTTTTTACAGCCGGGTATGTTAAAATATAATAGGGATAAATCCGTAAATACGTTGGAAATTAAACCATTACCATTTGTTATCGGTATTCTAATAAATTTAATATTATTAACTCGCCCGGATATTAGTTGTACGGCTTAATAATTATTTCGTTTTTAATAAAAACCTTTAAAATATATTTATCAGTAATTAAAACCCTATTTCGTCATTTACAAAAATGCTTTTCTAAGAATTTATCACGGAAATAAAGTAGTTAAAATTAATGTAGCATTTAACGTTTTAATTGAAAAATTTAGAAATTTAACATTATTTGGTTTTAATAGTGAAAATTTTACTGAGGTTGGGGAGAATTCCAAACTTATTTACAGATATTTAAATATTTTATTGGGGGTTTTATAACGTGGAAATATACAAAAGGCTAGTATTATAATTTTAAATAATTTGAAAACCTGAACTAATATTTTAGCGCAAGGTGTACGTAAAATATAGTGGTTTAAAAATTTATTTACAATAATTGGATTATTGGTAAAAGATATACTGTAATATTAGAAATAAAACAAGTCTTGTAATTAGCGTATATAATCTTTCATATTATTAATGTATTGAATATACGTTATTAAAGTTTTATTACGTCCGCGAATTACTTATAAAGAAATCAAGACTTTTGCAATGTTTGGAATTGAAACAAATAACCGTTAATGATTTCACAACACCTTTAACGTTTCCAATTCATGAGGGTTTTAAAAACTTATAAGTTTAAAAGAATTTAAATTTAAACTTCATTTTTTAAAATTCAAAGCACCCAGTCAATTAATTCGTTACTAGATTATTGCCATTAGTTTCTTTTACTTATAATTATTGTACTTTTATCAGCCTAACACCAACCGTTTTACCCGAGTTTATTTTATATAAATTAATAAATAAACCGTTTATACCAACCTTATATTTAGAATTAAACCCGAATCAAAATAATACGCGTTTTAGGCGATTTGTTAATTCAATACACCTTATATATAATATTTACCAAACCTTTCTAATAACGAACAGACAAATTAAGTAGTTGAATAATTAATCCCGTGGATTATAATTTGTAAATTCAGGGTTTAAATTCGGAAATTATTATAATTTCTAAAAAAACGGTTTTTATTTGGGGGCTTGTCCGATTTAGGGCTTGATTTATTTAAAATATTCGGTACAAAAGGTTTAACTGTATTAAAGGCTTATATCGGGGGCTTAGATTGAATGGAATATAAAAGGGAATTTGTTTTGTTTATTTTTCTTCTTTTTAGAAATTTCCTTATCTGATTTTATTTTCGGATTAAATAGCAAAAAAGGGCGTGTTAATTATATACATTACTTAACATGCAATAAGCCTATTTTAATTTATACACAGCCCATAATATTTAACGTCGAAATGCGGTTATCAAAATTCCGTTAATTTGTTAAATATAAAAATTACGATTTAAAGGTTAACAATTGGGGTTAATTACCTTGTACTGGCTTCAATACCTATTTTACACCTGCGAAATAATTACCTTATATTGGGTTAAAACTTTTAGTACATTAATATTTACATGCGAATTTAGAAATGGTTTATATATAAATAAGGGTGTTTTTTTAAAAACCCATTTAAAATAAGTTTTCGGAAAACCATTTACGGTACCGGAACTTTTTTTTAACGTGCGGACCCCCACTTCCAGGTTGGAGAATATAGAACGGAAATAAAGCAAAATTTCCCCCAGCTAATATAAATATATATTCCAAATTTTAATGCATTTTAACCCTATTTTTACAGAGTTTTTTCCACTGTGATTACAGCGTTTTTATCACTGGTTATTAACCACGCCGCACCTAGGTTTTTATTTAAACCCTTATTATTTACCACCATGATTAACAACTTCCCCCTGCTTAATAGTTAATCTTGATATAATATTATTAAATTAACTTACTAGCGTATAATTAATATTCATTTTCGCTGTGGTTCCAGTTACAACAGATTTTTCGCTATATTATTATTCGCTCCTAACAGTTTATACGCTTTATTTTATTATGGTTAAAGTGTTTAATATAATTCCATACCGCAAATACCCGGTATGAATATATATTATATTTAGTACGGCTATAAAAGTGGGATATAATAATACTCTTATTAATCATAAACAAAATTATATCCAATACTATATTTATTAACGTATTTATGGCGAATTATGTTCCAAATAATAATGGGACCCATATATTTATATTTTTTATTAATGCTTTAAATTAACCTCTCATTGGGAACACATGTATGTGAAGTCATTTATCTTTGATATATAATTTATAATATAATCTTCTCGAAATTTTAAAAGTAACGAGTATATTTTGGACGAAATTATTCCTTTTGGTAATTTTAATTAAAGAAAATCTTCTGCCGTTATAAACATTAAAATATATAGCGAGGATAATTTCTTTTTAAAGATATATTCAATGGTAATAAAAATGGTATTATTGAACACTGACCTCTTCTATATTTCGTCCATATTTATTATACACTGTTTTTTTAAGTTGCGATAAAATAAAACAAAAATGAAAAATCATATTAAAACTGGCACAAAAGGTTAAAAGGGGGTCAGGCCCCTGAAATAATTAACTTATTATTACCTCAACTATACAATAATAGCGTAACTGCTTACCAAACGACATCCAAGTTTTATAAATATATAAAATAAAATAACAAGTGTTCAATATTTTAATATTTGTATTTAAAGCACCAATATTAGCTGTTTTATTTACTTGGTTTGTAATTTAATTTTTTTATTGCTGGAAAAATCGTGCAAGAATAATTAAGTTAAAAAGTATAATAATTTATACACTCTAGCTTATTTGTATTTTCACAATTGAATTTTCTAGAGGTAATGTTATAATTACTAATGTATAATCTTTTAAAAGCTGGAATAAGTTCTTGTACAAAAAACATATTTAACTTCAAATAGGCATTTACTAATTAAAAAGGTTAAAATAATTATACGTAAAAGAAACAAGTACTTTATAATATATTACTCTTTGATATTTGCTATTATTATATATTTATTTACAAGGATGATTAATATAAACCGTTTTTAGAAGCTTGGACAAACTCTTTTCGTATAAGGCTTATATAATTATTTAATTACGTCCCCGCTTAACTTTAATTTATTCTTTTTGTACGCACTCCTTACGTTACTATTTATTAATAAAACTATACTTAAAGCAATTATAATCCTTATATATAAACTTAAGAATTCTGGTTTAAAGGCTTATATATTAGTAGTTCTTACTACGGATTCGTGCTAATTACAAGTATTATATAAGACGTCACGGCGCAGGAAGGGACACGTGAACTTATTATATATTATCGCCTCCCATGGCGGACATATAATAATTCCTTAATTTTATGTTTTGACTTTTATAATAATTTCATTAGGGAAATTAACGGTTACCTGGCCGTGAGCCTACTCCTTTATAAGCATAGCGTTAATTATAATAAACTAGCCGTAAAATTATATGTTAACACAAGCAATATATATTACAATTATATAAATATTTTTGCAATTTTTATTTCATTTGTAAATACAAAAATAAATACGGATTTACCCCCGTTGTAATGAAAGGAACCGGGTCACAAAGAAATATAAACTAACTCTTAATTAAGTAATCCGAACGTTGCTAATGGTTATTTTAAATATCAACTTTTATGGAAATAAAATAAAAACTATAAAATAAACCTTTTATACTTTAAAATAATGAAAAATAAATTATAAAGCCCATGTTTTCTAACGCGTATATTTTAATAAAAGGCTTCCAAAGTGTAATTATATTATTATCAAGAGTTTATAAGCGAATAATCGATATGCGAAATAATAATAAAATGTTAGGTTTAGAATAATAAATAATCAACGGGTTAAAAATTAAAGCTGTCAACCCTTTTGTAAAGAATGTCGTTTTTCGTTTTATTTTATCATTTTTCTAAACCGTTATTTAAACTAAATAATGCTTTTTTTAAACTACATATATGGCAACTCGTTACATTTAACTCATGTGAGCCAAAGTTCTAGCGATTTTCAAGCTATAAATATGGCCCCATTCGTTTAAGCCCTTTAATATTTGCAAATAAGTATTTACGTCGGTAAACCTACTATTTAAAACCGCACCGATTAAATTAAGTTATTGTGTTTTCCCATTTTATATATAATTATACCCTGTGACTAACGGTAAGCAAGTAAAATGTTTAGATTCCTTGCAAGTTTCAAATAATTTACGTTTTTTATTTATTAACACCACTTGATAATAAATCTAAGTTTATATTGTACAATGTTTTGGGTTTTTCTCTTCTCCTAATCCAGAACCGGGCGAATTAACACGAGCTCTTGATTAACAGGTAATAAAATTTAAAAAGTAAAAACGTAAGATATTATTCGAATAATTCATTCGAATTCGGATTTTAAAACCGCTGATTATATAATTGGTTTAAACGTCGTGAGGGACTTTTAATAATTAATTGATCTGCCGTTTGTCATGGCCTTTTCTGTTCTTTTCTTTGGTTTTAAAATTAAATTAATACACGTATTTAATATATATTGGACTTGGAACTTCAAATTGTAAATTTAACTCCATATTGTATACTATAAATGTTAAAAATACCCGAATTAGCGTTACTTTTATTGCTACTCTTTTTAATTTCAAACAAAAGAACCATCATACATATAAGCCGGGGAAATATTATAATTATAAAAAATGAAAGAAAAAACATTATTTATTAAACATATTTTCTAATATTATAAGTTTTGTTTTTGTCTTTCTTGCTTTGTAACGCTCTTTTAAAATAATTGGAACATTAACTGGTATACCCTTTAAAGCTTTTACGATAAACGTTTATATGCCGCCCGTTTAAATAAAAGCGTAAACCAACGCTGTAAAAGTAAATAAATGGGGTAATAATTATATTATCTTGGTGAGGGGAGCTAATTTATTAAAGGTTTAATTATGTTATTATGGGTTATTAACCTGATAAACAGTATTAATAATCCGAACACCACTTAACTTAAGCTTATATAATAGCCCAAATTTAAATTGGGAATAATATAAAATATTAAAATAACATTGATAATTGTATTATTTATAATAATTTACCTATAAAATTTCAAGTTTAATTATTATTTTAATAATATCTACTCTTTAATAAAATCCGGCATTTATATAGGAAATACCATAAATATAATAGTAAAAGATACAAAGAATTATAATTACAATTAGTATTTAAAGTAAAATATAATGCATTTTACAGTTTATTTTAAACCAAATTGGTACGGCCGTTATTGTTAAAAATATTTAAATACACTTTATTTTTATTAGTGGGTTGGCATGCCATTATATACTATGCACTATCTGGTTCACGATTTTGTCAAAAATCGTGATTTTGCAGCCCCTCTTTAAGGGGGCACACAACGTACAGTCCCCAAATAATAATAATTTCTTTATAGCGAAAACCGGCTTTTTTCAAAATTAAGCTTGTTTATATTTAGCTGCGCGAAAGGATTATTTTACAAGTTAGTGGGTTAACAGGACCCCATTTTACGAAGTTTTAGGTTTTGTTACGATTAATATTATATTACAGGTAACTTTATGGTGAGATACTTACTTTATTTGAAATTTAACAAGTTCGTTACCGCATTTTTTCCGGGTTTAAATCGGTGTACTGTTAATAGTTTTTAGGGTTTATATTTATTAAATTTACCTCAAGCGGTGCTATATAAAGGCTTTTTAATCCTAGCTTAAATTAGAATTAAGAGTAATATTATATTTACCCATTGTTTAAACGTGATTCGAAATAAAATGATTTTAAATAAAAAGATTATATTTTTTTACCTCGAAGAAAACTGAACTTCGGGGAGTATTTAAACGTTTGGACGTTTTTTTTTATTTTAAGCGTACAAAATATTTTTTTAAGGATGAATGTTATATTTTCTAGTAAATAAACTTATTAGCGATATTTATTTTAGACCAGGCAATATACAAAACGGTAGTAAATATAATTCTTTTAAAATTAGACAATCCGCAATAACTTTATTACTTATGATTCAATCGGTCCACCTTTTTGTTTCAATTTGGATTAAACAGCCTGGAATATAATTGGTCAAAAGTTACTTATTTGTAAAGATATAACCGGTATCATTTATATTTTATAAATTTAATAAATTTATTTTTAATGTTTAAAACTTTTATTTACGTTGTTTCCAATTTTTATTCTAACCTTAGAAATAATTGTTAAAATATGCGCTTTCAAGGTTAAACCGGTGTAGTTGGGTTTTAAATTTCCGATTCCAGATAAAACTTTACAATCCCGTTAACGGCGGAGTTAACCTATTAGTATAATGTTCGGTACGGTGCATTACCGCCCGGAACGCCTGCGTTTTTATAGGCGTTTGGCGCTGCTTATATGCCAATCTCACCTAATTCCAAGTGCGTAATTAATTCGAAATTTATAAAAATTGTAATTATTCCAACGTACGACTCGCTAAAGCTGGAGGGCTTTATATTTCTTACAGCAATGAAATTTGACCTAAATCTCCCAACTTCTTTATTTAATCTGGGGGTTTTACTTTGCCATTTATTTCCTTCACGCCTTTTTACCGTTTATATAACCAAATTAGTTTCTAACCACATAATTACTAATTTAAATTATAAGAGAGTGTAAATCTAGATTTTCGAATAGAACATTCGCCACAAAACACTACAAATTTCACTTATCCGAATTTTGTCGTACAATTTGCAACACCCGTTAAATATTACGTGAATGTTCGGTCCCAATAAGGAAAGTAATTTCCAATATTTTCAAATTTTCATTTTAAATATTAACAAAACTTATTTGCAAGTTGGCATTGCTTGGTTTAATTACTAAGGGACTGCAGCGGCAGTTAAACTCCGCAATAAGGCTATTAAATTTCAAAGATTAAATTTCGAAACAGTAAATCCGTAAAAACCCCAATGTAATTAATTTCGGCTTATTTCGGGTGTGAAGAAATCATCTTTTCTCAGGGTTTTATAAGCTCCTACAGGGCTGGAATACCATATAATAAGTTTTAACGGTTTTTTAATTGGGTTATTATTTGTAAATGGTCAAGAAATTAATTGCTTATATTTCAATATATTATAACTAGTTTTAAAACTGAAAATAAATTCCGCAGCTTTTATAACTTTGACGTATATTATAAATAACTGTTTTTACAGGTTATAATCATAAGGCTTTTACTAATTTTACAGGTTTTAAATGGAATAATTATCCGTTTTAATAAGTTTTCATTTATTCTGTTATTTAAAGTGAGGTTACCGGCTGGACTAGACCTTGCGGTAACGTTATCAACGTTAAAATATTTACGCATTAATTTTTAAATTACGGCTATTAAAGGTTTTAACAGCAGTGATACAATTAAAATTAGTAAATCTTTTCTTAATAAACATTAATAGGGTTGGTAATCATTAAATCATATGGTGAAATTAATTTAATTGTAAAATTAACGTTTTTATTCTCAGATTGAACCCTGTAATTTAACGGTTAGAATTTCGTTAAACCTGGCTTCGGATTTCCCATTTATTAAAATTATGCTTAAAAAACCTCATAAGATTATAATCCTTTATAAGATATTTTAATTTACAATAATAAGTTATTAATTTAATATATTTCAAATTAAAAAGCCGGAAATTTAAAACCTTCACTATTATTAGCTTTTAAACAGTTATTAGCCTATAAATGCCAAAAGATAAAAGATTTATTATTATTTTCTATGTTTAAACTTATTGGAAATACAGGGTTAAAACCCTTCTAATCGTGTAATTAATGGGCTTTTGCAGCAATTCCCCGGTAAATTAAATTCATTTTACCCCTAAATTATAAGTTAAGCAGTTAAAACAGGTATTAAAAACTTATTTAACTGTAACGGACTATATAGCCCATGAAGCCAAATTAAAAGCTTTGGAAATTGTAATATAAACGTGCGTTGTACCGTTTGAAAATTACGCTAAGTTTAAGCGTTAGTTTGGCAATTTTAAGTTATCAATGTTAAGGGGATTTATATTAATAAAATGTTCATAGCAAGCAATTCGTACATAAAACAGCTGTATATTAGCGAATTTAAGTGCTGTAAAATTAAAATAGTAACCTATGTGAAATTTAAAGTTTGGGATTTTCAACATTGTAAACTATGTTAATTACAACTTTTTCCACCCTTATAATATATCCATAAAAGTAACTGCCAATAAAAGCTTAAATAATAGTTTAAATACGACGTGGTTAATTATTAGTGTTAAAAACGGTAAAATAAGAAAAGAAAATTATTATAAATTGGGTATAAATAAGTATATTGGTTAGGAGAATTTTATTTTGCCTCGTTATTTATTTTCTGATATGGAATCGGGGATTCGCAGCCCAAACAATGCTCCGGTGCCGCAAATAATTTGCTGATTAATCGTTTAAGATGGGCTTATATAAAATATCCTTATTTATTAAGACACCATTTTCCAACTCGCACGTAAACGTTGATAAAATATAAAGTTACAACCAATATAAGATAATTAACTTGTAAGTATAGGGTAAGTGTAAAAGCCCAGTATAGGGTAATTTAATTCGCTTAGCCCTTAATTTGCAACTCTTGTAATTATTAAATTAACGGATCAAGATATAATCCCATTTTAAACCTATATAATTGTGAATTATACACAAAATGAAACTGGGCTTATTATATGCAAAATAATGCATATAATTAAAAGTCCACACTTACTGTTTATTAAATTGCGTAAATTATGGTTGCTTTCTTCAATTGGCAGGTCCGATTTATGAGAAACATTGTAATTTAAAATACAATTGAAAGAAACCTCCTTTTCTTTCCTAGTAAACGCTTTCCAAATAATACATTTCAGTTTAATTTTTAATTTTCGACTGTTATATAATCAAGGTTTATTATTTATTTTTATTGTTGGTTGTTCTCCATTTAAAGTGTGAAGTTAAGTAGTTTATAAATAAAAGATACAAGGTTCTCCGATAGTCTCAGGGCTCATCCCTGAACGCGAGCTCCACAATTAAACGTGGCTCAATCGTGGCTTTATTTTGTACCTGTGGGTCCAACCAAAGATCACTCTGGTTCAGGTCTGAGGACAACTTGTTCATTTTCGTCGCAAGTGGAGGTAATTTCAGCAATTCGGCGACCGACACTCCGTTATAATTAATTAAATAAAAATCGTAAAAATATACGGTTTGTACGTTGGATATAATAATTAGCCAAATAATTAATAACGATTTAATTTATATTTTTAATCGTTATATTGGTCGAATTGGGATATAGGTGGCCTTAATTCGCAAATGGAGGTTGGGTTTTTAAAAAAAATTGGAATTTTTCGATTTTTTTTAATTATATTTTTATTTTTAAATATAATTTAAAAATTTTTGTACGTGGAAGGTAATATATACGTATTTATTATATATATAAATTTTTGTTTATATATTACGTAATATAAGGTATTAAATATTCGAATAGGTAAAATATTTAATATTTTTAATATATTTTGTAATTGAAACGGGTTTATATTTTTACCAATTTTAACGATATTAGCACCAAAATTTTAACGATTAAATAACCGGTATAAACAAACGTCCACGTTAAAAAAAATTTAAATATTATTTAAATTGCGTATTTTATATATAAATTTAATAAAATTTATATATTTTTAAAATTTATTTTATATTTATTTTAAATTAAATAAAAAAATAAACGTTATTTTATTATTACATATAATTAATATAAAAACTTATTATATCGAATTTCCGATTTATAAAACCTTTTATTAATAAATATATTAATTATTAAATATTTATATAAAATATTAAATTTGACGTATATTTATATAAATAAAAAATTAACGAACGATAATTGAAAAAAAAAACTATACGTTAATTTTAATATAATTATATTTATTATTATATAAAAATAAAAAATTTATATATATTATTATTTATATATAAATTTTTAAATAGGGCGTTAAAAATAATATTATTATTATTTAATTTTATTTTAATTTTTATATAACGTGTATAAATATGAGGTTTTAATTATTAAAAAGCCTTAATTCCAAGCTTTATAACGATGTTTCTATTATATTTTTACAATTTTTATTTAATTAAATATCCATTAATAAATAAATATACAATGTTTTAACCGTATCGTTATTGCACATACAGTGCGTGCACAGCGCATATACTGTGCGATAACCTCCATTTGCGGCGATAATCGACAACATGTCCTCAAATTAGAACGGGCGCGATCTTTTTGGCCAATTTGATTGGCCGAAAAGCCGTGTGGCTAAAAGGTACATGGAGCGCCCGGTCCACCATTGCGAAGCAAGGGTGGTCTAGTCTGAGCACTGAGACTAGTTCTCCGGTGTTTGAAAACGTCGGTTTTCGAGGGTTATTTGCCGGAAGTTTGTCATATGGGTAAATGTTATTAAAATAGAATTTGGTTTAATTCCGGCATTTAACATCACACTGGAAAGGAATATTGTTTATTTTGGGGGTTATTATACTAATAAATCCAGCAGAGCGTATTTAAGCTTGCCTTAAAAGGTAATTGGTGTGGGCCGAATAATTAAATTATTATCGACAAATATATTGTCATTCGGCCGACGTTAATTACTTATATCATGCTATTATCTGTCGACGAAGTGGTTCGGGTTATTATTTCACCCTTTACTTTTCTTCCAAGCCAGCTATCCTTCTTTCAAATATAAACGCATTTGCCTACGGCAATTTTAATAATTAAATTTAAAATCGCGATCTGGCGAATCGCAAATAAACGTTAATAACCCGTGGTCAGTATTATATATTAAACATAATTACCCAAAATAAGAAACTTTTTGTTCTTAATAAGGTTTTTTTCAAGCAACATGTAATGAGAGATTTATTACTTATTATAACATTATTATATATAAAGCTCTCTTTTAAAACCTTTAAAACAGGTATTCCGTACTTTGAAATACGATTTTTTTAAAATTGCCTTTCCAATAATCCGCTTAAATCTAGGGCTGCGCGTTGTGGGCCCCAATTAAATAAGGAAGGGGGCCGCAAGGCCCAAAAAATTTCAAAAGCTTTAAACAATAATTGAGCAACCAAATCTGTACATAAATAAACTATACAACGTTTAAATTAATGAATAATAATAATAATATACTAATAAATAGGCCTTTTCTAAAAGTATTTTAAAAGAAAATCATATTTGACCTGTAAAACGAGGCTTTTGGCCGTAAGCGCAGCTTAAATAATTACCGGCCCGTTTATAAGTACAACGTAAATAACAACGGGGTATTTATCTTTTTCCGGTGGAAATCGATTATATTTACAGATAAAACCTTGAATGATAACTATAAATAGAGTATTAATTAATTTGTTGGGAGGTTTTGTAAGTTCTGGGCTATAAACAAATTTATAATAAGACTTACATTATTATTATTACCGGGTATACTCTTTTAACGGAACGGTTGGAAAAACTTACTGCTAGTTATATTAATATTAACGTATGTATTTTATCTCGCTTAAATCACGATGTTTTTAGGCTGTATCCAATATTATATAAAGTTTTTATCAGCCTATATCAAGAAAGTATCAATAAAACTTTTGGGTTAATTTTTTACAATTTATAACTGGCCGCCCGTCCGGGTCTTTTGGTGCATAATTGGTTTTACGAGTGAGTTTAAACGCGATTTTGTATCATTTCTTCTAGGAAAGAATTACGTTTCTTTTTTGACGGACATTTTAAAGCAAAGTTTCGGTAAACGAAATGACCGTCTCGATGCCCGTTGGCAGCTTATTTTTCTTTTTATATTTTGTATTTTATTCGCAAATTATACAGTTAAATATGCTTCAAATTTTATAATCACTCGTTTTCCTTTTCAAACGATAATTGTTTTATTAATGACCGGGTACAAACTATTAATATAGCGTTGCAGGTAAGTTTAACCGTACTTACGCTGTAAACTCAATTTTATATTGCGGCAATGATTATTATTTTAAACCACCTCCACCCCCCCCCCCCCCCCCCCCCCNCGCTTTAATAACCCTTTATATATTCACTGTTATAACAATAAAAAGAAGTAAATAAATACAACAAATTATTTAATAAACATTAATCGAGGGTTACTTTTGGCCGGTTTTACCAACGACGTTTTTTTAATTTTTACTTAACTTTATTATTTATTATTATTTTTGCCCGCCGTTATAATGGGACCCAGATAATTATCCGTGTACAGCGAGAATAGTAGCAAATAAATATACTCTAATTATAATAATAAGCAATTTTTTTAGTTTAGTAAGTGATAACGGTCGTAATATAAAAATATGCGTAAATTATTAATCACCTACTTTTTACTTTATAATCTCCTTTTGCCTTTTAGAACAAGGTTGCGATTATTATTGCAGATTATTTATAAACAAAAGTGATAAAATAAGTTATTTTATAACGTTGCGTACTAAGAAATAGTTAAGCACGGTTGCGGAAATAAGGAGAAACGGTGGAACGGAGCGTTATTTTATAATAAACGGCTAGTTTAATGTAAAATTAAGATTAAAATTAATTTAATTTAAATTTAAATTAGTACTTGATGTTAACTAATTATAATCCTATCACCCTTCGTTAATAAAAGTGGTTAAGTTCCTACTAGATATTTTAAACCGTCATTGAAAACATTACTCGAACTTACAAGTTATTTTAACCAACCGTGTTTATTCGTTTTATATTCTTTTAATATTACGATTTATCTTATTATTTCATAATATATTAGACTTAATCACTCCAAGAAACATTTCATACTCTGGCGCTTTTTAATTTAGGGTAAAATACTATTTATTATGATTTGATGAAAATATATTATATATGTGCTTTCGTACACTAAGAAATTTGGGAAAAAAGCTTTACCCGCGGAAAACATTTCTTTTCAATTTACAAGACTAGGCTGTTCAAAATTAAATTCGACCAAAGTCACTTTATATTAATCTCTGTTATATTATTTTAACAGATAAGCACAAGCGTTCAATTTCATGTATTTATATAAATCTTTACATATACTACTAATTTAACATATTAAACAAACTGGACTTTTTCCGCTAGGCTTATAAAATAATAACATAAGCCAAATGTGGTTATTGAGAAATTTATAATTATTAATAGCGGGGTTGAAATTTTATTGAAAGCTTTAATTTTGTAATTATTTTCAAATTTTTAATAATCCGAGTTCTCTTCCTAAATTCGCCTAAGTTATTCCCACATTATAATAATAATAATATTTCAATATTTTATCCTCCTTGCGCAAACGCGTAATCATTGTGTAAATCTATTAAACTTCGCGGTAAAACCAAGTTAATAATTTAGGGGATTTGTATCGGGAGTTCGAATTGGGTTAAAATATAAAAGGTATCCTTTTTAGTATGTTTTTACCCGTTTGTTTTGGGGAATATTTCTTTTCCGATTTTAATTTTGAATTGAATAAGATCGAAAGGGGGTGTTTATTATATGCATTATGTTACATGTAATAACCCCATTTTTATTTGTATATAACCTATAATATATAAAGCCGAAATGGGATTATTAAAATTTTGTTAATTTATAAATATAAAAACTGCGATTTAAAAGTTAATTAATGGGGTTAATTACCTTATACCGGGTTTAATGCCCATTTTTAACCTACAAACTAATTACCCTATATTAGGTTAAAAACTTTTTTAAATCGATATTTACGTGAAAATTTAAACATAGCTTATATATAAATAAGGTTTTTTTTTTGAAAACACAAATAAAATAAGTTTTCGGAAAACCATCTACGGGACCGGAATTTCTTTGGCGTGCGGACCCCCTTTTCGATGTCGGAAAATATATAAGGAAAATAAAACAAAAATTTCCCCAACTAATATAAATACCTATTCCAAATTTTAATGCATTTTAACCCTGTGTTTTACAGGGTTTACCCACTAGTATCACAGCGTTTATAATATTGGTTATTAACCACGCCGCACCTAGGGTTTACCCCTAAACCCCTGTTAGCATACCTATTATTAACAAATACTGACAAATATAATATTATTCTTAAGCTACTAATATTATTTTAACCTAATATCGGCTACCGCTTCCCGGATAATATAACAGTATGTTAAAAGTTAAAAGGTGAAAACGACGAAGAACCCCCCTAATAAAGAAAGACGAAAAATAAATTAAAGGTTATTATAACTAATAAAATGTCCAAACGAATACCAGGGGAAGAACGCGTTAAAATGTAATTAAAAACGCCGCCTATTAGCTAAATTATAACGGTAAGATTTTTCCACCGCTATCCGGTCTAAATATAATGGCGAAGGTGGATAATATTTTGAAGAAAATAATCGTTTTCTTGGTTTTAATTACCACGAATACTTCAATTTTAAAACATGTAATAATTAAAGGAGATTTTCGCACTTATTTATATTAAAATAAGCGTTGCCAAAATATATTATAAAAGTTACCATATATAATAAATAACTAACTAATTATAAGCTTTTATTACACGCGCAAATATACAAAGAATACAAGTATCTTATGTTATTGTCTAAGAAAATTATATCAAACTGAAAAAACATTATTTATAAATTTACGGCCAGATATATAATATGGGTTGGAGGTTAATAAAGCTCGTACATAACCTGCCTAATAATAATTTCAAATTAATACATTGGAAAGAATTTTAAACTGGTGCTTATATAAATATATATATATATATATATATATATATATATATATATATATATATATATATATATATATGGTAAGCTTAAGCGTTTCGCACCGCACCAATATATTGTACTTTAAAATTAAAATTTAAATATGGACTAAGGTTATTCTAGGGGCGCCAACCATTTTAAATTGGGTTAAAATATGAGTTTCCACGATGTATATTTATTGTTAAATGCTATACAACGTATTAAAATATACGTAAACAAAAGAAAATAATGTAATAAGAATATGGTATATATAATTATAACAAATTCTTACACAATTATCTTTATAAGCCTTTCTTTTAAACATAACAAAATAATTAAACCCTTATAGACTTAATATTAATAAAAACTTGATGTTTATACTATAACGCTATTAATAATATATACCCTTGGTTAAGGAGCTTTTATATAATATAACGCCGCGAAAAACTCCTAATATTATAAAACGTGTTTAACAAATTGTTAAACAAAGGGGATTACTAAGCGTAATTTATAATAAGTAAATAAGCCTTTAACTTTTATAAAAAGACCAAGGGGCGATTAGCGGTTTAATGGGAGTTATAATATATTAAGCGCGGTTTAAAAGCAACTCGCTATATTCTCCCATTAGTCGATAAAATATTCCGCAATGTATAAAATTACGAATAATATACCAAATTTAACCATGTTTCAACTTCGAAATAATCGAGAAAACGAATAATTATAGAAAGCATTCAAACCCAATACGGTTTATTTACATGGTAAATTACCCCTTTATATATTATTTAAACGTTTTACAATATTTTAAATATACCTAAACTACGTACTAAACAAAATGTTAATTAAATAATTACATTACGTATATAAACGGTAGGTTTACTTTAGACTAAACTTATATAACACCAACGTCGAAATTGTAATAATATAAAAGTGAAATAGGGTAATATAATATACAGGTGAATTATGCATTAATATTTAAGTAATCGCCTTCCTTCCCTTTACTTTTAACCGGGAAGAGGCTTTATATAGGACTTTTACTTGAATAAACTTTAAGATTTTGTCTTTTACTCCAAGCCTTGGTTTTGATTTTTAATTTTAATAAGTTATAATAATTATTTCCTTTTCTTGGCCTAGTTTGTTCTCCAATTATGTGGAACGTTGTAAAACGATCTAAACTGAAATTTATTAAAGCCGCTTATATGTTACCAGCTTAAAATGTTTATATTTTATTTCTTATGTAAATTACGTGAATAAATATTTTGGATATTAATTCAGTTTTTTTATGGTTTTGCCGCGATAATAACTTTCTTTCCTCAACTATTATTCAACTTAATCTTCTTTTTTTTGCTGGGTCTTTCTTGCTCTTTCTTTATTTATGTCGGTCCTTTAATTTTTCACCCGTCGTTATTATATACATTAGCTTTTTTATGAGGAAACATCTTTGTTTTTTAAATATACCTAACATATTCTTATGTTTAGTATCATCCGCTATTTTTACATCTCTTTACTTCCATTTATATTAAAACACCAGAATAATCTTTCCCAATTAAAATAACAAATTTTCACGCGTTACAACTCTAATATTAGTAAAGCGCGCGTTTTTCCCCAAGTTTTCTAAACAGGGTATATATTTAACAATACTTAGTATTTTGTTCAGGTTGTAAATTATAATATTTGATATTAAATCATAAGCTAGTCCTTTCCCGTTGTTAAAGCATTTACTTGTAAGGCTAATTCAAGTTCAAACTTTAGCGGGTATGGAAAATTATACGGCCCATTTGCAAGTTTTTTATACATCGGGTTGCATTTAATTCGAAGTAATTTTGTTTTTTATTCCCCAATTTCACGTATACATTATCGCTTCTATTATAATTTAATTCCCAACTATACCAACACCAATTATCGTGTTACAATATTGGATTCCTTTATTCGCAACATTATTAGTGGAAATTTATCCTGTCGCTTATATTTTGTTTTTAATTTTAGTTTATAATTTATTCACTTCGTAACATTTTAAATTAAATCCTAACGCCCACTTCTTCTATTTTAATACTTAATCATATTCACCGAGGCGATTATACTGAATTTTTACATTAAACCGATTTCGATTGGTTTGTAACGAAAATTTAATTTTTGTTCTCGGTTGAGCGCTAATAAACATATTGGTTAAATGGTTTTCAAGTAGACTTTTATAATAATATCCGTCTGTGTTAAGCCCGTAGATTTATTTTATTATAATAACAAAGCTCGATAAAAGTAAAGTATATTTATGGAGAGATTTAACATAGAAGATGGAAACCGGTTTAAAACTATTAATATATTAAATACGTGGGGCTATTTGCAACATTTTATTATTATCATGTAAGCTAAGGATATGATTTAAAAGATTATATTAGTTATAAATGTAATTATACCCAATGTATATAACCAGTAAAACTTATTGGGGCTATTTTTTTATTATTGGTTAAGAATGGTGTTTTTAATTAAGGGTTAAACTCACGTCATGCCGTCATTTGGGATTAATAACTTGTTCTTCACTTAAATATTAAATTAAAATATGTATGCTGTAAAATCCTGTACACTTTTTATTTGTTTTGTTTTCTTTCCTTTTGATAAATATTTTTATAATATATACTCATGTTTTATTATATATATACAAGTTGACAAGGTCTTATTTATTATATTGAGCGTGCTATTCCAATTATTAAATGAGATGCTATTAAATATCGTCGATAATTTGGCGACTTGTGTATTTTCTTTTGTAATTCTCCTTTAAATTTTAATAAACATATGGGGTAATTACTTTATTATCCATTTAAAAGAGTTTAATATTATAATAACATGATATAAATTATATTTGGTGATTATAAGTATTTTATAAACTTATGTAATACTTAAAACTGGCCAATTTATCCCATTGAAAATTATGATCCCGGATTTAATTTTAATTTTTGAAAAACTTAGTAAGTTAACTAATTTAACGCTTTATTTATTTATTCAGCTTTATATATACTCGGCTATAATAAGCATATTATCAATTATAATTATTTTCTTGTGTTATTTATACTTATTTGTTATTTCTTCTAATTTATATAAAACTTATTATATACAGCGGATATTCTTTTTATAATAATGTCGGTTTTAGCACGGATGTAAGAATACTTATTATAAACTGGCGTCTTTTTTATCTTGGGATAAAATCAGTTATTATTTAAATCATATTATTATAAGCCACTAATATTTTATAAAATAATTTAAAGTATGGTTTATTATTTTACTTCACTAAAAGAGTTTAAATATATTTCTATTTATTTATAAGTTATTTAAATTCATACGCTTATTTTTAAGTTAAATCTAATTTATAATTCGTTGTTTAATTACTTAATAAGTATATCACCCTTTCTCAGTTATCATAACTAAAATATGGAGTTTATCAAATATAATATTTTAAAACAAGTTTAACTTGAATTTTCCATATTAATATATTAATTTTACAAAGGTTATTTAATAACCTTTATCGTACGCAGGATAAAATATACCCTTTGAAAAAAGGAAATCGATAATAATAAAAAATATTATTACATTCTTTATTTACATGTTACGTTTTTTCAATATAATAAAAAATACAAGAATGGTCTTAGCCCGTTTAGTACGAGTGAAAAAATTGTACTGTTTACCGTAAAAGTAATGTAATTGCAATTTGCTGTTTTAATATATTTTAAACCTTAAAATACATTTTTAATTTGATTTTGGATTTGTTTTAATAAGATTACACGCCACTCGCGGCCAATAATCTATTAATTCTTATATATTCCGGTTAATAACAGTGGTGAATACCAGTTAATTAAATGGTAGCTTAGGTGCGCCGTGACTAACAACTCGTGTTAAAAGCGCTGAAGTAATATATGGAATATATTATAATCTGGGTATAGTTACACAATTGTATTGGTTGAGGGGATTTTGCTTTATTTCCTTATATACCCTCCGATTTTGAAGTGGCGGTTGGCACGCCAGCAAATAGTCTGGCGCCGCAAACGAATTTCCGATTAATTAGTTTGTATGGGCTTTGCAAAAAGCAACCTTATTACCATACAAACTAGCTTTGTATTGGCATGCATTAATTAACTTGGTGAAACTCCGCACCCGTTACAGGGTAACGTTATTTGTTCAACCTTTAATTTACAACCCTTTTATATTTACCAGAATAACGTAATGGTTAATAACACCCTTGTTTGGCACTATACAATTTCGTAATCTGTACAAATAAGAGTGCACTTATTATATGCTATTATTCACATAATTAACGAACAGGACAATCGGTTATTATTTATTTCTTTTATTTTTGCCTTAAAGTTTTTTAGTTAAAAATACAAATGATTTCCGCATTTGATAATAAATTATTATTAGAACCATTTTACAAGATTATAATCTTTAAGTTAACTCGATTAGCGACAGTATTTACTTGGGGGCTGTGCGTTGTGGGCTTCCTTAAAAAGGGGTTGCAAAATCGTAATTTTCGACAAAATCGTAGGCCAATAAATTTGGTCAAAGGTCGCTTGCAAAATCACTCGTAAAAAATAATTAACGCAAAAAAACTTAATAATAATTAAAAATATCCCAAAAATAAGGCTATATTAACATAATAATGTGCACTGTAAATATTTATTCTAAAAAGTTTATATTATTTACAATAGAAAAATCGCCCAAAAGGTTATGAAATAATCCGGATATTTTCAAATTATTCCTTTTACGTTCCGGTATTGGCGGCGAAAAACGTGTTTCAAACGGTTCTATATTTTTAATTTAACGAAACGGAAACAAAATCAACGGTACTTTTTATCAGAAAAATCAAAAAGGCGTTACGGTTATAAAAAATGAGGCTAAGTTTAAGAATTGTAATACGTATATATTAGTAAAATAGTTAGGATTTGTCTCCACGGTATTATAAGTTTACGTGCCTATGTTTCCATTAGAAATTGGCTTTTTATCAACGAATTATAATCGTAAAATTTGGTGATCGGGTGTTTTCTTTTTAAATTGTTTTTTAGCGGCCGGAACGGTTTTCGGGCTAAAAGTTAAGTTTTTTAAATACCGTTTTTTCATATTTTAATAACGTTGGATACACTGTTAAACTTGCACCAACGTTACATGATTTAATCTTCATTTTTATATTATATATTTTGGACGAGTGTTTATTAATAATTTATACTTACTTTGTTGATTAAAATGTATTTTGTTTTATAAATAATCCATATATCTTTAACCCATTTGCAGTTTACAGCTTTTTATTATTTATCTTTAAGATAGTTTTAATTTTAAAATATAAAATACGGTTTAAACGTCTTTTAAAAAGATTCAAATTTTAAATAACAGGTTACCGGGAAAACATCGCTTTAATAATAACGGCGTGCAAATTAAAAATAACATTAGTTGTATTTAAATTAAAATAATACTATTTAACCGTAATACGTTTCGCGATATAATTGGTTCGCGTAAATTAATTAACGGTAAACAGGGTTTTGGGTAACGTATAATATTTATTATTTTAAACCAGGCCATATAACTTAGCCAATATTTTGTTAACGTTAATCGGAAATAAACAGGTATTTTAAAAACAGTTGATAACGTGGTCAATTGTTAAAATTATTTCCTAATACCGTTACGTAAATAAAACTTAATTCAAACTCTCTTTAATTATTAAATAAATTAAAGTTTATTCATTCGGACTATTATAACAAAATTGAATCGGTTATATAACGGAATACCTTTAAAGTATATTTATATAATACTGTTTTTAATCCGTCCTTTAGGTAAATTAATATAAATACGGGTATAAATCGTACAAAATACGTTAATTAAAACGGTTAAATATTTATTTCGATATTAAGTTTAATATAATAATATAATAGTATTATTAAAAGAATCGGTAAACTCGTCGAACAAAAGCTATTTTTAAATCCATATTTTGGTCCGCCAAAAATCCGGTTCGATTTTAATCGTAAAAGGGTTTATAAAACGGAATTTAGTATTAAAATTATCCCCAATTTATTTTTTCAACGTTAAAAATCCACTTAATTTTACGGCAGCGATGTTTGGTTATAAATGCCGGTTAAAATATTATATTTAAATAACTACAGTCTTTACGTGAAAAAAACCAATTTTTAACCCCGTAAACATAATATTTGCAAGTAAATCCTAATTAACCCAATTATTGTTAAAATTATTTCGCAAAAATTATCATATGCTCGGAATTAATTATAAAAACGTGTTCGAAAAATTAAAAATCAATAAATTGGTATACGTTATATAATTCCAAACCATACATTAAAAAGGCTTCCGTTTGGTTTTTATTTTAATCGGTTATAAAATTGCGAGAATAACTACTGGATATGGGGGCGCTGCTTTTTGATTTTGTGTACAATATATTATAAATAATAATGTTAAACTACTTTATATAATTGGAACGGATTATCATTTCCATTTTTAACGTAACCCTCTCTTGTGATAACATTATTCAAATGCTTTACTCGCAGAATTATATAAGTTTTCATCAAAATATAAACCTGGTACACCGATAAATAAATATACCTTCAAATCTAATATTAGTTTGATTTTAAAATATAAAGATATATTTCCAAATTAATGTAATTACTTATGATAATAATTACAGTGCTTATCACGTTTGGAAAGAAACTTTTCATGATTAAATAATTTAAATATATAAAGTATTTTCTTTTGTAAATACTATGGATTTTAAACCTTTATTAAATTTTAACATTAAAATATTAATAAGTATTAACGTGTTCACATCATTGGTTAAATATTAATTTCGGTTCGTATATATCTTTGTATTTATAATATTTAAATGAAATTACATGTGTAAAAAAGCTACATGGGCGTTTTACGTATTGTAAATAATATAATTTAACTTATTAGCTGTTTTCTGCTGATTTTCTTCGTGTGTTAAAGGTTTATAAGTTTACCGTTACATTTATTTGCGTATTGCTTTTAACAGGTAAATGTTAAGTATCGCGCCGTATTTAATAAATACAATATTTAATATAGTAAGCCTCCTTAATTTAATTTTATAATTACATTATTTATAATTCTATACGTATACCAGGTTTATTCGTTAACGTAAAAGGTGTAAACACGCTGCTATAGTCTTTATACTAGTATATTTACCATATTGTTTAATCTATCAAAGAATTAAATTACCGGGCTTTTACATTTTGCGCATAATTATGGTATAAATATCATATTCGTTTTAAACTCACTATGCAATAGTTTCAAATTAAATTAAATAATTATATAATAAAGTGCGAGATTTAAAAATGGTGAATTATAATATTAATAAATCACTCTTAATGCTTCCGTTACAGTAAAGCTCAATTTAAGTTTTAATAATTGAAAGATTATATGTTGCTTGTTAAGATTAAATAGAAAATCAATTTTATTTTGCCAAATTATATTGTGGTTTATTAATTTTAAAATATATTTCATATACGTATTTAAAACAAGAATTTCTATGCTCGTATTATCAAGCTTTTAAAACCTTCAATTTAAAATAAGATACACGTATAACAAATATTGCTTACTTTAAAAACCTACCTCCGTTATATTATAATATTTCACGTAATTATTAAAATTAGAAATTAGTTTCGCAGTATGAAGGCGGCTTGGTTAGGGATGACCTTTTTTAAAAATTATTACATATTTAAATAGAACAATCGTGATTTTGTATATTTATGATATTACTTTTACGTCCGATATAATATTTCCTTGTGGTACATTTAATTATTGGAATAAAATTTCCAGGAACATTTCTTTTCAATTTTTCATATTTAATCATTAATTTGCAAAATCGCGGTTTGTTAATAAAATTATATGTTTCGTTGTCCCGTAATTTAAGCCTTAGCTACTTATTATTACGTGATTAACCTTGTAAACTTAATATCATACAAGTTATAAAGCTTTTAAATATTTAATTTTATAAACTATTACGGGTATATTTGCAGGCTGGCTTAATATGTTTATGTTAAAACGCTTTGCTAACAGTCTTAAAACCACGTTATATCCCTTTATTCGTCGTGGTTAACCTTTTAATCAACGAATAAAATCGGCTTAATTAATGTATATATCGTTAAACTATTTTCAATCTGTGTAAAAGAGTTTAATGTACGTGATTTTAAATTTTAAAATCGCCGGTAAATGACACTATTTCTAAGGCAGTTTCGGTTATCCGGAAGTTTTGTATAAGCCAATTTGTTTATTTATTTCACGGCAGATTAGCATCGCGTCTTTCAACGGGAACGTGTGTGCATAGTAATTAATCCCTTATATTTCGCTTAATTCCAACAATTTTACGCTACGTACCACTATTTCTTACAATAGTTTCACACAATTCTATTCCGCATTTATTAATTTATGTAGCGCGTTTTGCTTAGGTAGGTATTAAGCGTAAGTTTTAAATTACTTTTGGCGGTGTCCCAAAAGTTAATTTCATGTGTATTAAAATTATCTGGCCCGGTTTTATTAATAAGCGTTCTTGCGGTTATTTAAAAGGCAGTTTCTTTTGCAAATAATCCTCACCGCATCTTCCCCAGATAACTCTGCATACCCTTTTAACGTTGCGCACAAGTTTATTTAACTTTATCAATTATTAAATGTGGTTTTTATCAGTTTGAATCACAAACAGTTCTTTTTTTAAAAAAAATTACTTTTGCGTAAAGCTCCGTTATAAGGACATTAACCCTTTAATCAGGTATTAACACGCTTGGAGGGCTAGTGGATTTATAAGTCCAATATTATTCTCAGACTTTAATATTTCTGCTATATTAATATTTAAGCTAAACATTACTTCAGCTTAAATATATAACTTATATTCTAATATAAAATATTAACAGGTTACTTACGTATATTACATTCAATGGATTTATAAAATTATAATTAACATTGTTGAAAATTTGGATTTAAAACGTTGCAACCTGTAACATTTTTCACGTAAAGATCATATATTTTATTAATTATTAATATCGCCCTTAAACTTCCACGTTCGTCTAGACGTAGTTAGAGACCCTATAATTAGTTGATAAAAAAACGCCCGGAAAGGTTTTAAACTTGCTGTAATTCCTTGTACGGAAAATAAATTTCTGCAAAATTTAAACGGTAAAATACCTTATCTCTTACGCGGTATGAATTAAATAAAACCACGTGTAGCTTCTTAAATGTTTTACAAACATATATTCCTTGCTCCCGCGAATAACTTTATAGCGGACAGTCCTATAATAAATATTACATTTACCCATATTTTCAATATAAAAATTGAAAATATTATTTCTTTTTTATCATATAAAATATAGTCATTTTTGTTAATGATAGTGGTTATTAACAGGGGTTTGAGTGTTAATCTAGGTGCGGTGTGGTTAATAAGTAGTCTTAAAGGCGCTGAAAATAATAAGTGGAATGCTTTGTAATTTAAGTGTAAAGTACATTAAATTTGGGTAAAAAGTAAGTAGTTATATTGGTCGGGAAATTTTTGCTTTCCCCTTATATAACCTGCGACATCGAAATGGGGTCCGCAAGGTAAAAAGTCTTCCGGTACCGCAGGTAAATTTCGAATATATTATTTTATATGGGCTTTAGAAAAAACCAACCGTAGTAATATATATACATACCATTTCTAGGTTCGTACTTGTGAGCTAATTTGGAGAAAGCTTTACACCCGATATAAGGTAGCCATTGTTAATCTTGGGTAGGTGTTAAGCCCGGTATAGGGTAATTCAATTCGCTAAATTTTCAACTCGCAACTCCTGCATTTAATAAAAATAATAGAAAGTTTAATAACCCTATT
Source organism: Pyricularia grisea (assembly GCF_004355905.1). Classification (NCBI taxonomy): domain Eukaryota; kingdom Fungi; phylum Ascomycota; class Sordariomycetes; order Magnaporthales; family Pyriculariaceae; genus Pyricularia; species Pyricularia grisea. The sequence goes on from NW_022156716.1 coordinate 1,030,782, forward strand.
TTGGTATTATATTTAGTGGATTATGTACAAATAAAGTTGGACGTCTTACATTTAAAGTAATGTATATAACTAGCAATTCAAATATATGTAAATTTATTAATGGTTTCCTGCGAAACGGCTACGTTATCTTAATTAAACATAAGTATTAATCTTCACCACAGGTAACAAGTTCATATATCCATTATACTTACAGCGAATATACTGGTATAATTAGCTTAAGATAAGTAATATAATATTCGAATAAATTGAGATTTAAAAAAGAGCCCTTTAACTTTTTATTAACCAGTATAAATATATATTCTTAACAGTTGTTCAAGCATTATTTTCAAGTTTTATATAACGGTAAGTTTATATTTAATAAATATACTTATACAATTTTAATTGTTATATAACTATGTAATAGCTGCTTATAATAATTATTCTTTTTCAAAGCTGACTGTGTATTTATTTTATATTTTGAATTTACTGGTAATTGAATTTTCGTCCAAACTTCTCATAATATTTAAACACTTCTTATAAGCTTTCATATCATGGCCGCGATTATTCCATTAATATTGCTAATATTCCCTAAGCTTTATTAATTGTTCTAAGATCATTTCACGGCTAATAATAACTTTAATAAAAAATAAACTAACCATTATTATTACACCCTATTTTAAGTCATGAGTTACGACCAAAAATTATATTATATAATATAATTATAAGATTTAATTTAATAAGAAACTCCTATTTGAAAACCTCCTCCAGACAAGAGTGAGAAAAGATAGTTTTTATAAATTAGTAATTAAGTAACCCTTGTATTATATTACCTTAATTCATTCCGATATTATAATAGGTTGAATTTATGCTTGAATATAGCCGGATATAATAACAGCTTAATGCCGAAACGTAATATAATTTACTTTTATAATATAATAAACTAAAAACGTCACTAATTATATCTTTTTATAAAACAGGACGTATATTAACTTTCCTAATTATTATAGGCTTAACTTTACCATAAGGACTATTCGCAAAATACGGGAAAAGGGCAAGCGCTATGAAAACAATTTAAACGATTAAAATAATTTGTTTAAACATTTTATATTTACAAGAATTACCACAGCTTTTGAAAGAAGGGCTTAAAACTTCAAGGTGGATAAAAAGGGCGATTTACAACGAATGTTCCTAAATATTAAAAAGTTTTATAACGGATAAACCGGAAAATCTACTTATTATCCATAATATATTATATAATTTATAATGCATATTAACTCGGCAACTTCAAATGAAAATTAGAACATAATAATAATGTTTATAAATTAACTTTAACGTAACTTTAAATGAAATTAAAAACCAAATACAAAGTCCGTGGATTTTTAAAGGTTTTATTATGAAAAGAATTACAAACGGCCCGGGGACATTTAAGTTAATCGATATATAATTTATATTATTAGTTAATTAGCTCAAAATACTAGTCGAGGATATAAACAATGTTAAAACCAATGTTTAATTTGTTCGTTAATTAGCACCGGTCTTTTAAATGCATTTCGAATATTATGAAAATTATGGGAAGAAATTCGGGAGAACTTAATAAGGAAAACCAACCAATATTAAAAACATTCATACTAATAGCAAAAATAATAAAATTTTAAGCTTCGGGAGCGGGACAGTTAAATTACAACTGGTTTATTCAGATTAAAAGTTATATCATGAATTATTAAGCGGTATTATTTATAATCTTGGTCTTATGAATTTAAAAAAAGGTTTTGTTATATATCCAACTTTTAACATTGTCGAAAACAAGGCAATAAGTGGCGAAATAAGGAGGAAAGGGAAACGCAATTAAATACGGGGGGGATGAAGAAAAATCCCGATTGTTTTTTTCAAAGTAAGAACCGATCGAAATTTAACATCGGGGCAAAATAAACGAGTTAATGATTACGCATTTATATATTAGAAGAAAGTACTCTGGACACATATTTATTACAAATATTATGTCCTGAATTTGAAACCAAAATAATTGGAAAAGAAAACAGCCGAATACAAGATAACTCCTAATATTAACATTATTATTTCGTCGGGTTTTGAGCAACGAATATAGAAATTTTAAATTCTTATTATTTTATTCATTAAGTTACTCTACCCCCGAAGTAAACATCCGATAATGGCGGCGTTGTATTTGAAAAAGGGTAACGTAATATCTGTCCAATCCGCGAAGAAAGTTAATTTTCTACGAATAGCGTTCGAAAAACTAATATTATACACGTTTATCGGCAAATAAATTGGAGCGGACGGTACTTTTAATTTTATTTTTAAAATAGAAACGGGGTATTACTTGGAAAAACCACAAATTTCATTAACATAACTGAAAAGCTTATTTAGCAAGACTTTAATTATTTATTTAAGCTTTATAAATTGTGATCAAAAATAGTTTATTTCAACTTTATAATATGTTTGAAAAGTTTTGGGACTATTAGTTTTTATTACCGTTTTACTAAGGATTATTTCAACATTGTTTACTTTTACAAGGTTGTTAAAAAAGCCCTGGGAATATATAATTAAGAAGAATATATTAACCGTGGTTAATACATTAATATAACAGTAAATGTTAAACGTTATATTTTAAAATAATAAATTGAAGAAACTTGTATAAGTTAAGGTTAATATACTAAATTTTACGGGAAGCTTAATATTTAATTAATTAGTTGAAAAATAATAATAAACGTTAATATTCCGGTGCGGATTAGGAAATAAGCAATGTTACAAATACTAAAACGGTAAATAAAATATACTGTAAACTGGGTGTAAAACGCACCAGACTTAAGTATAAATAATTATATTCACTGGAAGAATTTTGCTTTATTCTCTTATACACCCCCCGACATTAAAATGAGGGTCCCCACACAAAAGCGTTCTGGAGCCGCAAGTGATTTTCCGATAAATAATATTATATGCTTTATATAAAAAATACCCTTATTTACTAATAAATCATTTTTAGGTTCGCACGTAAAGAGAAATTAAATAACATTTTACACCCGTTATAGGGTTAAAGCTTACCAATGTAGGAATTATATTAAAGTGTAATGGATGGTAATTCTTTCGTTTAACTTTTGACTCGCAATGCTTAAAATTAATAAAGTAATAAATAAACTCATAACTTTAATTTAAACTTTTATAATTGTAAGTTACTTATAATATAAAAATTAGTTTATCATATGCAAATAGTACTTTTAGTAACCACCTCAGTTTTTATATTGTTTTATTTAAAATAAATCGCAAATAAAATGTAGATATAAAGCTGTTATAAAAAGAAAAATATAAATAATCGAATAAAGATAAGAAGTATTTTATATTATAACAATATTTAAACATTATAATTACTACTTTTATATTAACGTTGAACTTAAATCAAATACTTAATTAAACGAATTTTATTATAAAATTCTTGTATAACTTTTTTCCGGTACGCAGATATATTTTTAATAGCGTATATTTAACACGTTAATAATATATAAGGCAATACTCGTTTGTTGTAAATTTCCCTTTATATTTAAAATTAAAATAAGATATTTTGTAAAAACCCTGATTTGATTTTTATTAAGAAATAATCAACCGATTATATTTTGAATATATCGCCGTTTAAGTATTTGGTCCGGTTTAAGAGATATTTTAAATTATAATATTAATGTTTTTACGTTTGTACGTAATGAGCTTTTTAAATAAAATATACAAGAATTTGTGCATTAATTTTAATTAATTATAGCCCCGGTCAAGCTGTTATAATTAAATCAGTCAACCTTAAGGTTTTAAAACCCCCACCTAATAAGTTAGTAATAGTTGGGTGCCTTTTAAATAATATAATAACCTATTACCGGTTACTTTGTAAATTATTATGGGTTTTATTAAATTATAAAATAAGTATTAAATGATAAAATTAACATTCGGACGTGTTAAATATATTTTATATTAAGAATATAAATAATTTGTTTTTAAGTTCTGGTTTTTAATATATCCACGCATTAACCTCCGTTATATTTTAATAGGTTCATTTTTGGAAAAATAAAACTAGGGTTGTAATTAATTTAACCGAGTATTATTATTAATTATACATATTTTAATTTTAATGGAGTTATAATAAGCGGTTAAACTTGTTTCATATAAATTGAATGTTTTTTCATTATATAGCAGGGTATTTTATTTTTAAATTTATATACTCTTTAATATTGGATTTATAAGCTTTAAGTATATAGTATCTTAAAATTAATCAACAATTAACTATGTATAAGTGTATAAATAAAATATTCCATTTATACATTTTAAAAAATAACGTAGTTGAAAATTCGGGCTTTAAACCGATTTGTAAATAGTATTCTTTTTAATTTGTTTTGTAAATTTTCAATTTAATTTTAAGCCGTGTAACGGTTTTTCTAATAATATAATATGTTATTATTTTAAAGTTATAAATATCAGCTTATTTATTAAAACTTATTAAAATTTGCAAGTAAATATATTCGTTGGTAGAATTATTATTTCTAACGTGTTAATAAAGTCGATTATTTCACATTTATATTTTGTATATTAGCATATATTTATATTAGCGAGAATTTCTAAATATTTGAAGCTTTTGTTTATAAAACTTACCGCATAATAAATTTAATAATATATTTTATTAAGAAACTTTCCATATTTAATTTAAATGCCGGCCATACAAAATTTAAATTCTGGTTAACGCGTATTTTAACTTTGTAAACAAAATGAGAAATATTGAGAAAAATACCTTATTAAGATTCAAATTTTCAAACCATTAACCATTTAATTATTTCAAGGTTTTTAAACTTTTTTGGATTATTTGATTCGCGGTTTTTAATCTGCTTTCTTTAATTTAACTTAGAAGTAAATATAATGCCCTTAATCAATATTTATCAAATTTAAAATTTTATATTGGTAATTTAATCTTCTGTCTTATATTTTAAATATTAGTAGCAATTGTATACTTTTATCATTTTCAATATTACATTTAGTATTACAAATGTTAAAAGCTTTAAAAAATAACTTACAATACATTTAAAGTGAAAAAAGAATTTAATTACGGAGAATAAATAATTATTATTTATTAAACTTGGATTTTTAATCCTTCTTGTTCAAGTTTAAATTTGAATTTATAACTTCTTTTACGATATAATATCCTAATTCTAAAATTATACTGGGTCCCTTTAAGTAGTTAAATTCTTAACGGGTGCACCCTTTAAACATTTTCCGGTAATTATTTTATATACGCCCCGTTTAATAAACCCGTAAGTTAATGGTATAAGATTAAAATAAATGCAATTATAATTAAAACAGACCGTTTTATTAACCCGTTTTGGCCGCGGTTAAATACGTTTAAAATACTTAAATTATAAATTATATTTATAAATTAAACGTAGAATCATATATTACTTTTATCCTTCCCTTCGGTATAAAATGTATAAAATAATATGCGTAATTGTTCTTTAATCTTTTTTTAAATAAAACTATAATTACCAAAACCGTAAATTTTAAAAATCTTTATAGTAAATCGACCATTGGAAATATCATTGGCCATTTATTAAGACTTATTATACAGGCTTTCCATTTTAAAAACTAGGGTTAAATTAAATCCTGTTATTTTTAATTCAATATATATAATTAAAAAAAGTTTAGAAATATATTTATTAGCACACTTAATACAATTGATTGTAATGTAAATAATCCGATTAATAATATAAATTCTTAAAAGTTAAATAAATTATTCAGGTTTTAAATAATGCTGTGAATAATAATAACCGTATATATTTTGAAAACCTTTATCATAATAATAATATCTTTTGGCCTTGGACTTTCTCATAATCATTTGTAATTCCATTCTTTTTAACAGTGTTTTAACTGTCGGTAGTATAATATTAATTTATATAATATAATTTACAGGGGTTTATAAAAAGGCTCTGACAATAAATTCTTAATATATGAGCCCCTTTTGTTTAAAATAGCACCTTTTTATATTTCATTCTTAAAATGATTATTCAGAGGTTTTAAGCGTTTACTGGGCCCGATTACAAAGATTTTTAAAATATAATATATTAACTGAAATATATTATAAATAAATTTACAGTCAAATTTCTATTTCGTTCTAAATTTAATATTACTGTCATCGTATTTTCTTTTGGGTTCGAACCGGTGTAAATTTTATAATCTTTTTATCTTTTAAATTTAATAATACTTAACTTTGTTTTTAATGCGAATATATACCCGTTTATTATTCTTTATAAAATATTACTTACAATGGTGTTATATTTACCAATTGTACTAACATATTTTTAAATATAATTGTTCCATATTAAAACAAGGCACTTTTTTATTTACAGATAAAATAAATATTAAAGGGTGTATAAACGTTCCCACGTTTTAAGCAACCTTAATTGTACAAGGAATTTTTCATAATACTCTTTTATATTATATTAAGTTAAACTATTAATATTATTAGTTTTAAATAAATAAGTGTATAAAATATTGTTTACGGAGTTCTTTTAAATTCGTTAATTTCACTTCCGCTACATACTTATATTTTACTAGTTTTATTACGTGGAAACTTATATAGGCCATTTTTATACCACTGTTAACTGTACAAGCCGGGGTATAAATAGAAACAAATTATTTATTCACTTAAACTTGGTGCGTATTATTTGCATTATATCAAGTTATATAATTTAACCTCCGGGACTTAAAAATTCTATACACGTCGTTTTCGAATTTTATATTAGCTTCAAAATAAATTATTAATATTTTAATTTCAAACTTGTAATAATTTACTGGTATAATCAGATTGTCAATCCAAATCCTTACATAATTTAATAATCCCGCTTATAATTAAAGTAACCTTTTATTATATTAATGGGTATGGTATATTACCGTCAAAATCGCGTGCCGTTTCAAAATTGTTAAACGTGACGCATTAGTAATATTCTTTGGGATAAAAACTATAAATAATATTAATTGCACGAAAATTAAAATATTTAGCAATTGGCTTAATAATTAATTTAAATTTAAATTTTTACTTTTCTATTTAGTTTGAAAGTGTTATTTTACCTGGTGTTTTCCTTTTAAGCGATTTATTAACTGTTCGTAGGCTCGCAGGCCTACTAACAATACATTGCGTGGTAGGCTTAATCAAATGGGTGAAAACGTTATACCTTTGCAATTCGGGTATATACGGTCTATTTTTATTTAAATCGTGCGACCACATTTTGATATTTACCGCCAGGTGAAAAATCTTTATATAATCCGTGCTTTTTATTTAATTATCCAATCGCCGGGGCCACAATTCCGGCCCGTTTTTACCTTTTTCTTTGCGCGCGCGCGAGTAAAATTATTCCAACATTGGCAATCTTTTTTTAAAATACGCGCGCATCGCCTTATCGTATTTGGCAAAAAGAATAAATTTTGCAAATATCGAATTTGCGATTTGTTTATTATTTTTTCGACAAAAATAATAACAATTATTTATTATAATTTTTAATATACGGATTAATATTTAGTGTGGCACGAAATTTTAATTTTATAGTAAAAAAATAACGGTTGGAATATTAAATAGGGAAAATAATGTGAATGGAATATTATTTGCAAATTATTCCGCAACCGCGCGCACGAGCGCGTGTTTTATTTTTAACGGTAAACTACGGTTCTATATTTTTTATTATTATCCGTTGTACGTTCCACCAACAATTTGTAAATTATTTTTTATCGGTTATTATTATTGGGTATTCTTTTAATCAATAGAAATAATCTGTCTTTTATTATTAACAAATTTTTGTCGAAAAGTACGTACGATTAATTAATTATGCGAAATAATTTATTTTCTCCTGTTTATATTATCGGCCTTTTTTTCGATTCGGTTTCTAACTTTTTTCCTCCTTATTCTTATTTGTTATTAAATTTCCATTCATAATCGGTCGCACGTTTAATTTTCCCTTATTTTTAATAACTTTTATTTTTGTTTTTTATTTTTCATCTCCCGTAATTTTGTTTCATTTTCGTGTTAACGTTTTACACGCGCGTATTCGAAATTGGTATTATATTTTTCGTTTTTACTGGTTTTATTATTTCGATTATTAATTCCATCGCCAGTTTCATTATCATGTGTAAAATTGAAAAAAGAATTTGGATTATTTTACCCATTACGTCCGCAGGCAATCGTGCTTTTTTCCGTAATTTAATTATTAATATAAATATTTTTTAATTCTTTTTTATCGCGCGTTTAAATAAACGTAATATTTTATAAAATTTTAAACACGCGTTCGCCGTCTTACCGCTACATGATATTAGAATTGAAACTTTTATTGGTTTGTTTGAAAAGATTTGGTATTTGTTTGCGATTATTATTTGTCGTAAAAACTATTTCCGCGTTATTTTAATTTAATCGCGCGAACGTACCGTTATTTGTTATTTTTCCAAATATAGTAATTCTAATATTTTTCCCAAATTCCGCTATTACGTACGTTTCTTTTATTATAACGGTATTTGCGTTAAATACGTTTAATAAAACCGTGGTATTTAATATTTATACCACCACGCTGGTAATATTTTTCTGGCCGAATTTAATAACGGTAATTTGTATGGTGGTTCGTCTTATAACGGTACGCAATACGGCGGTTTTCACTATAGCAATTTTTAATATGGCGGTTTTTAATATAATCGTTTTTAATATAATAATTATACGATAAATTCGGCTGGTAAATTTCTTTTTGGAATTAATGTCGCGGGCGTGCAATATTCTTATATTGGGGAATTGGGATTTGTTTTTCTTTTTTTGAATAGACTTTTTATTTAGTTTTATTACGCGCGTTTACGTGCGCTGGTTGTCGATACATTTTTATTATATTTTTATTACGCACGTCCCCGTGCGTTGGGTTTCTTTTGGATAAATATAAAAACAAAATTTCGTTTCTTTTTTTCTTTATTATAATATAATTATATTATTACCTAATCGTACGTTTTCCAATATAATATCTGATGTTAACCGTTATTTTATTGGTTAAAAATAATTTGGTAAATACGTCGTTAAAATCCTTTGTAATTATAATATTAATTGGATTATTACGTCCCTTTATCCAATAAGCTTTTATTATTTTCTTTATTTCGTATAATTTGCGTAACGATATTATATCCATTATTAACCTTTTTTTATCGTGTTCTTTAATTTTATTAAAGGATTGTGTAAAAATTGAGAATTTGTAGAAACGATAATTTAAATATATCGTCATTTTAAAATATTCATTATACGCGCGATCGTTATTAAAAAAGTAAAACCATGACTTAATTCCGTAGATATACTATATAATCTATTTATTAGCACGTGTTTTGTTATTTTTTTACATTTGGTAAAAGGTTTATTTATAATAGTGTTTTACAATTAAAATTATTTTTTGGTGCGCGCAGTTTTTTCCCCCAATATGATAATATAATTCAATTGTAAAATTATATTTTTATTATTGGCGAATAATTTATTTGTTGAAATATATGATTTCGCGCGGCTTAAATTAATAAATAAATGTATAAATCCCTTGTTCGGATTTCTTTTTTGTTATATTAACCGTTTGTTTAAAACGGTTATCGCTTTTAAATTCATTATTGGTTATTTTATATTACCAATAATCAATTGTACGCCATTTCTGGTCGGTAAATAATAGCAATATATATTTTTTAGTTCGTTGCGCGATAAATTATTATACTGTATTTGGTGTTGTATAATTAATTAGTTTTAATTACTTCAATTCTTTTTTAGATAGTATGCACGTTCTTTTCTTACAAGGAAATTTTGCATTCGTTAAATTTTAAATGGTTATCGTGCGTAAAAGATTGTTTTTCCTTTGTTTGGAATTTTGCTGCGTACTTTTTTTCTTTTTTAAATCTGAAAAATTTAAAATTATAATTATAAACGTGTTATTTATTTGCATATCCGTAAAATTAAAATAATTTGGATTATCCGTTATGTATAATAAATATGAGCTGTACGTCGATGGTTTTATTTTTAATACGTTGCAATAATAAGCGTGGTATATTTTCCATTAATATATACCCAATTTCGTTAATTTATATAGCAATTCTTTAATCCATAGCACCGTATTAAATGTATAATAATGGCGAATTACCTTTAACAACCGTGTGGTAATTTTGCGTTGCACGACATTTTCGGATTATACATATGTTTATATAATATTCCGTAATTTAAAATACTATATTTAATAACGCGATTAACCCGGTTCCGATCTTTAATAATAATGTTTGGCTTATATATTAAATGGTTAATGTTTGCGTTAATAATTTTTTTGGGTTATTATAATTTTATAATATTATTTCAAATTTCTTTATATAATTACGCGAGGGTTTGTTTTTTAATCTTTTGTATTAATTTTATTTTCCACAGCTGGCGATTATAAAAAATCCGGTTATATTTTATTATTTTAATCGCAGTTTTATTATTAAATTATTAATCTCTTGGTCGTTTAACGTTTTAAACGGCGGTTTGGATATATGAATTGTATTTTTGGCTCGTAATACGATAATTAAATCCCACGTTATTTTTCTTTTTATAAAATACGCATTATTTTATAATAATTGGACCATGAATTCTTTTTTTGCAAAATTTGATTTAAATTTCCTTATATTCATAATCTATCGTGCGCGTCCGGGTTCGGGTCAGGTTAATTTTACGGTTTATTTCGGTCCGGATTAATTTGGTTTCCCGTTATTTTTTCTTTAGGTTGTGCGGTTTTTATATTTTGGTTAAATTACGGTAACACGGTTAACAATATACTATATGGAAAATTTTCGGAATGTTATTAGTAATTACCATAATATTCGCTTAATTTATAATTTAAACTTAATATAATCCTTATTATTTTTTATGTTTTGTCCATATTAATATTTCGTTTTTAAATAAACTTTCCAATATTCTTTACGCGTACGGTCCGTCTTTTATATTATACGCGCGTTTAATAATTATTCCCCTATAAAATTTGGCCAATATCTTTTATATTTTTAATATCGTTATTACGCGTTACGCGATAATTATTAACAGTGTAAAATTTTCGTTAATTTGGGAATATGTTCCAAATATTAGCAAAATTGAAATTAATCCGTTTGGTCCGGCCGTATCGATTAATACTTTAATTATTCGAAAATAATTGCCGTCCAATTTATATAATATTACGTATAATTTAATTGGGTGTTAAAATATTTATCTAGTATAGCGTATATTTTATTTCATCGCATATTTAATAATAAAAAGTTGGTTTAATAATTACGCGTGCAGTTTACCAACATTTTAGAAAAGAATTATATAATTATATAATATAAATTTACCAAAACCTTTCGTTTATTAACAATTTAAACGAAGATTTTAAATTTAGCCAATAATATATTATACGGTTTTTCCATATTCGTATTTGCTTTTTTATACTTTGATAAAACGGCTTGTAATTATAAAATTTATAAATTCGTTTAATACGGATTATTCAGGTAATGATTCGTATTTTGGTATTTCCGACCTTTTATTGGTCGCGCGGTGGGTGTAAATTATAATTCTGCTTTTTTCCGGGTTACGTTGCGAATATATTTACATTTTCCGCATTAATTTATTTCTAAATATGGTCATTTCGTTTTTTCGTGGTTTATACGTATAGATATTATTTAAATTCGCCTTTGGGTAAATTATCTTTGCTACGCGTTACGGTTATATGAATAAATTTCAATATTCGTTATATTGTATGAATCAAAATATAATTTACGGTATTATAAATACTGCACGTTGGCCTTTTTCTGTTTATACTCTCTTATTTTGGAAAAACTGTACGAATTTATCGTTAATTTTCGTTTTTATATAAAGGTCCGCACATTTGTGTAAATAAATTAACGTATGTTTTCGGGATTTTGCGTAATATTTGGTTAAATTAATAATTTATCCATTTTTTAAATCTTTTTCAAAAGCGTTCGCGCAACCGTTACTTTAAACTATTTTCCCCGCTATTTTTATTTTACGCACGCTGGTTATTATTTTATAATATATTTGTATAAAATATATAAATAATATTTCTTGTTCCAATAATTGTGTAAAGTCGGGTGGTGGTTAATTTAAGGCGTGCGGGTTAATATATTATAATCTTTATATATTATAAATTCCGTTTATTTCGATTAACTTTATCCAGGTTGGCGTATACAAGTTTGATTAATAATTAACAATTATTATTTCTCGAACTTGTAATAATTTTCGTGGCGTGTTTTTAATATATTATTTATAAATATTAACCTTATCATGGTTAGTTATATGGATAAAAATCAAATAATTTTTACACGACAGCGTATAACTTAGTTTTTAATATAAAAACGTTGAATTCGTCCGGCTTTTGAATTTTTGGTTTTTCCAATAAACAAATATCCAATTTAAATTTAAAATAATAATATAACCCAAATTCCGGCGTTTAAATAACCAATAGGCTTTATTTTCGTGCGTGCGGTTTATTTTTCCACGTAACCAATTTATAAACATTGTACAATTAATTGCCGTATTTTTATTTATTAATTAATATTTGTAGGCTCGCAGGTTTATGAACAATGTATTGCGTGGTAAATTTAATTAAATGGGTGAAAACGTTATATTTTTGCAATTTGGATATATTCGGTTTGTTTTTTATTTAAATCGTGCGATCACATTTCGATATTTACCGCCAGGTGAAAAGTTTTTATATGGTCCGTGCTCCCTGTTTAATCACCCAATCGCCGGCGCCACAACTTCGGCCCCTCTTTACCTCCTTTCCTGCGCGCGCGCGAGTAAGGTTATTCCAGCATTAACGTTTCTTATAATCTCTAACCTACCTTTAACCCTATGTTTCAATAGTTTCAACTGTAATAAAATGCTACAAATTTCATTTATCCAAATTATAGCTTATAATTTGCAAGATCCGTACAATATCGCGGTGTCGTTCCGTCCAACTAATAAGAATAATCTCCAATACTTTTAAATATTAATCTAGGATATTACCAAGGTTAGTTTACAAGTATATACAAGTTGATTTAATTATTAAAATGGGTAAACCGGCTGTTAAATCCCGGAAACAACATTTCAAATTGGAAAGGTTTAACGCGTAGAATTTATAATCTAGCAAATTTCGGGTCATTTTAAGTGTAACAGAATAACAATTCTGTCGGTTTTTATAAGCCGTTCCGAGGTTAAAATAACACGTAATAAACTTTAAAGACTTTTTTGTTTAAAGGACTTTTGTAAATTAACCAATTATTAACTACTCACACACCGGTATATGATAAACAATTTCATAATAGGATATATACTTGGCATTCTTTTAATTTTACATTAATAACTGTTTACTTTTGCGAAGTATAATTATTAATCTTTATTAATTTATAATTTTCGGCAAATATAATACCTGGTTGATAACCTTCTTTATTATCTTATTTGGAATACAATTGCTGGATTAATTAAATATCCCAGTAACGCTAACAACGTTAAGAATTTCCAAGTCACCCTTTAAAGTACACTTCCTAGGGGTGTTAATATTTAAAACATTGCTAAAACTAGTATTTTTATTGTCGTTAACGATAATAAACCTAGTAATTATTAAAATATATAATGAATTTAATTAGCTTACGTAAACAAGGCTTTTAAGTACGGATTTTATATTTTAATTTAGCGGTTAAAATCTACGTAGTGCCTGGTTAAAGCCTTAAAAACCGAAAAAATTATTGGTAAAATTATTTACAAATTTTAAACGTAATATCGACGTTTTATCGAATATTATTTAATTCGTTAATAAAATATTATAAATATAGACGAACACGGGTTTTAATAAAATAATATAAAAGCGGAAACGGTGTTGGGATTTTATTTGTAATCTAAAATTAAAATAAAAGATTTTAAACGATTTAATTTGGGCGTTAATTATCGAAATCGTAACCGTTACAGGTAAAAAATTAATTCCGGTTGTAATATTAAAAAACGCAACCTTTTAAAAATAGCAATTTCCAATTTTATTTCCGATTAGGAAATTCGATTTAACCTTAATTTATTGGAATTTATTTAAAATCGTTTTCAAACAGTTAAACGAAGTTTATTTGCCGGAAAACCCGTTAAAATACCGGTTATTAATATTTAACGAATATATAACGCACAAGTTAATAAAATTTATATATAATATTTATTATAACCGCGTTATAATCGAATTTTTATTTTTTTACTTTTTTACATTTTATTCAACCGTTCGACGTATCGACATTTAATGTTATAAAAAATATTATCGTTAACATACGAGGTTATTTGTGAATATAAATATTATTGCACCGGAATAAAAAAAAGGTTTATTTAAATATACGAACAAATTTTTAACGCAGGGATTTTTAACCGGAATATAATCGCAAATTTTTAAAAAGCCGGGATTTGGCCGTTTTTTTCGCATAAATCGGTTTGCAAATATAAAGGATATTTACAGGGCTTAAGACGAGGTAAAAGAAAAGGCCGGCTTTAAAGGTTACGGTATTACGAAAACACCAAATTTAGGATTACAACATCGATTCTCCGGCTTTATTTTCTGTTCAGGATTATTAGGAACAGCAATTTAATTAATAATTTTAATTTAATATATTTTTACCGCAAAATGGCTGAGATTTTAAGTGAATCGTTGGTTTTATTGTTCCAATTATGCCGGGCCCACGCTGACCACTTCAGGGCCCTGACCACTTCAGGCCCGCCCAGTCTAATTTGAATTTCAAATACGGACTTTTTAAATAATTAAGTTTTCTATACCAAACCTTTTAATTAAATTGGACCCCAAATTAAACGAACCCCCGGACTAAAAAGAACCCCCGAAATTATAGTAATTTCCAAATTTAAGCCCCTAATTTATGAATCACAGCCCACGGGATTAATTATTAAACCAAAAAACTGGTTGGGTTATTCGTTATTAAGGATTTTAAACAAATAAAACATATAAATTAATTTAAATTAAAGAATCGCCCAAAACGCGTATTATTATAATTCGGATTTGATTTTGGGTATTGCGTTGGTATAAACGGTTTATTAATTAGGTTATACAGGGTGAATTTAAATAAAACCGTTAATATTAGGCTAATATAAATCTTATAATTATAAACAAAAGAAATAGTAATAATTAATTAACGAATTAATTAATTGCTTCAAAAGTTCATAAATAAACATTAAATTTATATGGGTTTTAACCTTATAAACCTTGAAAAGAATTGTAAATTGGAAAGGTTAGGGGTTTTGTGAAATTATTAACAGGTATTTATTTAGATCCCAAATATTTTAAAATTATCAATGGTTTTATAATTAATTTCCGTACGCAACATAACTTTAATAACGTATATTTCACACGTTGGTAATGCGTAAAATTATATGCGTCAATTATAAAATTTACATTATTTTTAAATATTGGAATAAAGTTTTTTTCACAAATAAACCAATTTTTAAAAACAAGTTTTTAAATTATTATATTTTACGCAAAACTTCCGTGAGAATGTTCGTTTCGGTTTTTAGGGTGTTTAAAATTATAATATTAGTTACTTATATTTTTACGTTATAAAACCTATGAATAAGGTATATAAATATCCGTAGATAAATTTAAAATGTTTTTAACCCCGGTAAGATCGTTTTTATTAAAACCATATAATTTTAAAATTTCAAAAACCCCGATTAAAAAACTGGGTGGTAAATTAGTTTTAATTATTTCATTTCTGTAATAAGTTATTTGGGATGAAATACCCGTTAAATATGGAAACAAACTTTTAATTACCATGGAATGGATTATAATGTTTTGAATTAAAAAACGAGATAATTATTAAACCGTAAAACTCATATCCGGGCGCATTAATAATATTAAATATATTGAATCACCGACGATACGTTATAATAGTTGAATTTGCAACGTGTTTACGAATTTATCCTCGGTATATTTTAATATATTCGATTGTAAAAAAATAAAAATTAGTTACAATTAATTAATGTGAGCGTTATTAATATTTGTTATATATATTAATTTTAAGGGAGCTAGAATAAACGGTTAAATTTAACCTTTATAATTTAAAAACTTAAAAAATAAGTTATAAAACTCCTATTTTCCAATACGTATATTTTATTAAAACGGGCTCAAATCCTAAATACATTGTAATTTGGGATTTTTTAGCAGGTAATCGTAAATAAAAATAATAATAAAAGTTTGGATTTTAATATTATAAAAAATAACGGAATTAAAAATTGACGGTTTGATGATCTTTGTAAAAAATAGGATTTTTAATTTTATTTACCATTTTTTGGGCTTTATTTTAAGCCGTATAATACCTATTTTGATTATACTTTATTTATATTAAAGTTTTAATTATTGTAAGGTTATAAAACTTAGTCTAATTATTAAACCCCTTAAAAACTTGCAAATAAATATATACGTCCGTAAGTTCATTATTTAAAAACGCACCAATAAAATTAATTTGTCTTATTTTCCAATTTGGTATATTAATTATAATTAATAATTTATATTAAATAAATAATATATAAATATTAATACAGTTTTCGGTATAATTTAAACTTTTAACTGTAAAAACTCTTTGATAATTAATTTGGTTTCATGTTTTAAAAATTTAGTATCTTTACTTTTTTTTAATTTAAATACCGGCCGGGCAAATATTAGCCCACGGTTTGCGGCTAGTTTACTTTTAAAAACAAAACGGAACGTTTTTATTAACAATTATCTGGTCGAATTTATACGTTAAAATTATTAATTATTTAACATTTTTAAAGGGTTTTCAATTTATTGGTAATTATTTAATTCTCCGTTTTTAATGGGCGCTTTCTATCTTTGTGGGCAAATAAATATAAATAATACACGTAATCGATATTGATTAAATTTGGAGTTTTAAATTGCAAATTTAAATTTATATTTTATATTTTAAATACCGATAACACCGGAATTTCCGTTGCTTTAAATATTGCAGCCACTATTATTACCGTTATAAATTTTAAAAAACGAATAATAAATTATATAAACTTGGAGGATATTATACTAGTTAAAACTAAACGTTTTATAACGGGTGGTGAAAAATGATTATTTAATGGATTTAAACTTTCGTCGCTGTAAATTCTATCGTTTAATTGAAAATTAAAATCCCGTTCTTAACTTGGATATTCCTTTTTTAAAGGCTGGGTCGTTATTTTTTCAAAATAACCCAATTTGTAACGGGTATATTTTTTTAAATTTTCAAGGTAAAAACTTTGTATATGGCCCGTTTAACGGGGGCGTGAGTTAACGGTATAAAATAGGATTAATGGGTTAAAAGCTTCATTATTTCGGTTCGGAAAACTGTTTTATTAGATTTTTATTGTTTTTCCAACGGTATAATAAGCTGATATACGGTATGAATAATGCAGAAATGGCCTAAATCAAATTTATATGGTAATTTAAATTAAAATTTGGATTAAAATTCCTCGTAGAGTGTTAATGTTCTATTAATTTCCGTTATATGGTTAATTCAATTAATTAAGGTTGGTAATAAATAATATATAAACATAATGGTAAATATATTGCTATAATAATAAATTTAAGTTTAATTAAAATAGTTTTAACGGATTATTTCATTACTTTATTTTCGCCGTGGTTAAAAAAATTAGAAATATTAAAATTACTACATTTATTCATAAATTAATTCTAATATTTTATATTTACTTCGTATTCCACATCGAAATAAAAACTAATGGAATAACGCCCGTACGTAATTCTTAAAATTTTAAATTATTTTTAATAATTATTAAAACTATAAATCCGGTTATATTTCGTAGTTAAAACGACCACCGAAATTATAATTCACAATCTATTAATAATAGATATATAAATGTTTTATTATAAGAATTAAACTCAAAGGTTATTATACTCTTTTTTACAAAATTAAAAATATTAATGGGCGTAAAAAATACAATTTCATTAAAATGTTCAATAGGAATGGTCTTAATATAAATAATGTAATTAACAACCCTTCTTTTGTGAAAATTAAATAAAAAGTTTATATTTTTAACGGGTTTTTTCAAATAAAAATAACTTTATATATTTTAAACGTTTATAGTATAACAGGATTTTTTGAGCCTTGATATTATTATATTTATCTCTAAATCCGGTTTTTCTAACCGTTATCTAATTATCAGCAATTTAATTTAAATTTAAAACAAATAATTCATTAAGGCCTGTATTAAATTCGGTAATAAAAAAGGTTTTAATAACGGATTTTTCATAACGGAAACCCCTTTTTTTTAAAATCAGCTTTTTTTATACTCGGCTGCGTAAGAAAATTATCTAACGGTTTGTTAAGTTTATAGGGTTTAATTTTACGTGGATTTTTCAAATTAATTACATTAAATTTCTACGTTATAAAATTATTTACGGTTATATTCCTATTATATTTAAAATCTAATATTTTCGTTACCGTAATTCTTTCCGATTCCGAATCGGCATAAATTTTATAATAGTTTTGGTATTCAAGGATTAAATTATTTAATTTTATTTTCAACGGGGTTGCGTGTTTTATATAAGTTTTGGTAGAACTAAATTAAGAACGGTGTTATATTTACCAATTATATAAACGTTATTTGAAACCGTAAATATAAAACTTTGAATAAAAATATCGCGTTTTCTTATCTCCAAATAAAACGAATACCTGGCGGTATTAAAACGTGTTCACGTTTTATAATCTTTATCGTACAGGGTATTTTTTAATAACACGCCCTTTATATTATAAAGAATATTATAGAAAGGAAATAAAAACAACGTATAAACTTAAGATATTTAACTTCTAATATATAATTCCAAGCGGCTCCGTAAAGAATCTCCTTATTATTATAACTTTAAAATTATTTACACCTTTCTTATTATACGTAACCTATTATATTTAAGTTGATATTTAAACGGTAGCTTATTAAGTTAATTATAAAAGGACCCTCCTCATATAATTTGTTTCCTAAAAATAATTGGCGAAATCCTTAAAGTATACTTAGAAAAACAAGTTACATTTTAACACATCTGCCAATTCGTTTATTCTTTCGACCTTTTTTTTTGAAAAGAAAAGCCAGATTATTATACTTATATATGAATTATCGAAAATCAAATATAATATGTTGAAAATGTTTATGCACTTTTGAATCCGGAAATTATAACCCAAATGTAAAACACCTAGTAATTTTTAAAATTAAATTTAAAAACGCTTATTTAAAAATTCGTATATTATAGCCAGAGAGTTAAGCCGGTACCAAAAGGTTAAGTGGGTTACACCCCTTCGAATAATATTCGCTCCGGGAAGTTACCGACTGGCAAAAATAAAATTATTACAAATTAAAACTCTTTTTTGAAAGATTTAGCAAATTTAGAGATTTTACATTAAAATTATGGTTTATATAATGCACGTTTATTACCATATAGGCAAGTTCGATTCTGAAACTACTTACTAGTGATTGAGTTTTAATTAACTTTAATGTTTACTTAAGAACAGTTATAATTTTATCCCAATTATTTAAAATTACCAGGCTACCCAATCAAACGTTAAATTATTTCAACCCAATATATCTTATTACATAAATATTTAATCCGATATTTAATTATAATATTGTAATTAGTTTTACTTGATATTTTCTTTTAAAATATACCAAATAATTTATTTTAATAAAATCACCTTCCAACACTTTTCTATTATTAATTTTTCGGCCAGTGTGAACGTGTTACGCTAAATAATTGCGACGTTTTCAGCCGAAAATTATCATTTTCGAAAACATATAATTAATAAAATTAATTACGATAGAACTCAATATTATTTACTCATCTTTTACGATGGTATTATAGATATTTTATTAAACCTTTTACAAATATGCGGGCGTGTTTACATTTTAATTAGAATAATGTTAATATTTATATGAGTAAATTGTTTTACAATTTTATGCTTAGAAAAACGACGTATTTACCAGGTTTAAATCTACTTGACAATGTGATTTGGACGATGATTAAAAGGGAATTGAAAAATTAAAATTAATTGTATTTTTAACAATTATGAAAATTTAAAAAATTACTTAAAACAAATGGTCGGTGGTTTAAATAAAAGACACACGATTACACGTAGATTAAAGCGCTTAACCTAGCCCAAATGAATATTTGAATAAACCAGTAATTCTTATTAAATCACTGTTTAATTACCATGAGGCCCCGAAACTTTAATAATACGTTTATATAACAAAGTTCAAAAAATATATTAAAATAAGTTTACTAGAAAGGACTTATAATTTTAATAAAGTAAGTAAGATTAACAATTGAGATTAATAGTTGTTTTAATGAGGAGAAGTTGGAATAACGCGAAAAAGTAGCGCATAGGGTTTAGTTTTGTAATAAATTAATATAAACTGCAAATATTAATACTTTAAACCCCCTCGATAATATAATACCATGTATAATACGTTGAGCGAATTTATAAATTTTCATGCGATATAATATATTAGAACCTCGGAAACGCCCTAAATATGCTAAATATTTCAAATATAATAAGATAGGGCATATTGCAAAAGTTATCTTAAAATTTAACATAACGCCCCCGGTTTTATTAACAGTTTTATAAACAAATAAAAAAGCCACGAAAATAAGTTATTTATAAGTATTAGTGGGCGTGCTTTCACCAGTATAATTAAGTAAATTAAACCGTTTTTTATATGAATAATCTTATAATGTATTCTAACGTTAACAAAACGTATAATGATATATTTATAAATATAGGGAAATGTAAAGTTTTACAATAGAAATTGAAATATCCGCCGGATTAAGATAATTAGTTATTTATACCAATAAAGCGCTAAATTGCTTAAACTGTCACGTTGAAATCTGTTAGAAACATTGAATATAAAAACATTAAAACAAATTCGTTAAATTAAGATGATTAATTAATTATTATTAGAAAACTCGAACGACGATTTGAAAAACCTAACAATAAAAAAAACGTAATTTTAAGCATATCTCATATTGTTCGCATTAAAAACCCATATAACTACCAGAAAAACTTATAAATTCATGTCAAAATAATTATTTAATCGGAGTTCCGAAATATACTTTAAAATGAAAAAAAAAACCGATTTAAAAATTGTTTAATTGGAAAATCAAATTTAAATTTCAAAATGAGCCGGTATTTCTTTTTATACCTAGCAGCAGATACTTTATAATGTGCTACCACCACTGCCAATTTCCATGGTAAAAATATATTTGTAACGTGTATAAAATTTACATGTTATAAAAAACTTATAATTGGTACGTACGAAAATGATGATACCAGCACCCATAACCAGAATTGTATAAAGCCCCCAAATAAAAAACAAGCAAACACCCACGATTACACGTAAAACACCTATATTAATAAAGTATTTATGAGGGTTAAATTAAATTAAAAACAGCCAGGCGCCCCGAAAAAAGCCCAAGGACCCACGAGGCAAGTCCAGCAAATTAAAAAAACAAGGAAAGCCAGACGGTACAGGGAACCTAACGGCGACGATAAAAACAAACATTTAACTGGAAACATAACCGCGATAGAATTAAATAACTTATTTAATGGAAAAATGATAAACACGAGGAAAATATTTGGAAACCTTTTAACCACCTTTAAAACTGCCAAACCCGCTCCGACAATATCACCAAAATTTGGATTTGCGAATAAATTAGCCAAATTAAAAAAACACCACCTACCCTTCCCAAAATTTAAAAACCGTTTATAATTTAAAATTACACCATTTATTTAACTTATTAAAAAGTAATTAATATGTATTATAAAAAATAAAAACGCCAAAAGATAATTTACCAAGCAAACATTGTGCAAAATGATTATTTTGTCCGACAGCGAAACACTTAAATGATGTATTAGTAAATTCAAATTAATTAATATTATCTTTCTAAACCAGACCTGTTTTCAGTTTCGAAAATATCTGATTTTCGTATTAATTTAACGATGTTTCTTTTCCGTAACCCTGAATTTGGAATTTATCTAAGCGTATTAACAGCCAATATTTTTAATTTTCGCGGAAGAGGGACTTAAAATACTATAGTCGGGATGCTTTTAAAATGTAAATATTCCACCCTGTAACGGATTCGTGCTAAATGTACGTATTACATAACGTGTTAAAACGACGGGGACATACGTGACCCTCCTTTATATAAATACCCTCCCAGCACGAACAAATAACGGTTTTATACCTTTACCCTTTAATTTTAATAATAATTCCATTTAGGAACCTAACAATTATAAGGCCGTTGGCCAACCTTTTTACATTTATTAAAATTCGTTTTTTTTTTTCGATTATTTATAAATTTATTATTAATAGTTAAAAATACCGCCCTAATAACGGGGATTACCTTTTAAAAAATGTGGCGGATAATTAACAAATTATAAAAAAAAATCCAATTTTTTTAATTTAACGTTCCAATAATATTAGCCGCGGTTAAAATTTTTTAAACCGCGTTACCGTTTCGACGGAAATTTTTTCGGAACCCCCCATTATACGACGGTTTATTAACGTTATTTACGATTTAAGGTTACGTTATAAAATATAAATTACGGCGGAATGCGGATTTTATCGGTAATTACCGAAATTAGTACGAATATTTTTGGGCAAATTTGGAATTTACCGTCCAAAAAATCGTCCGTTTTTATTACGAGGTCGGCGGTAAAAATAAGGTTTATAATTACGTTAATTTTTTGGAATATTTGGAACGTATATATAATAATTTTTATAAACGTACCCAAATTTTCGTTAAATTCGAATTGTTAAAAATAAAATTAAACCAATTTTTCGCTTAATTTATTACAATTTTCGAAAAAATTTTAATAACGGCAGGCGGGTTTTTTTAATTGGATAAAATACGGATAAATTTTTTACGTTTTAAAATTTCGGCCCGAATTAAAAAAATATACGTAAAACGGAATATTGTAAATAATTTATATTTTAACGCGGTAATAATTTATTACCAAATGGTTTAAAATTTGAAATTTTTAATTTGAAAAAACGGTATAATTAATACCGTATTTAAATAATTATAATTCCGAAATTTATAAACGACGGAAATATCCTAATAACGGGCGTTAACGTTTTGAAAATAGGTAAATATAATTTATTTAAAAATAAACGCCGGTACGGACGTTTTCCGATTTTAACGACGACGGGGGGCGAAAAAAAATAACGTACTTTTTAAATTTTATAAAAAAAATATTAACGGCGACGCGAATTAAAAACGTATTTCCGTTACGGAAATATTATTTATTAAATAGTAAATTATAGGTTTATAACGGTATTACGCCCGAATACGACGGTTACCGTAATATTATTTAAAAAATTTTAATAAAAAAACGAATAATTTTTAATACGAAATTTAATTAAGGGTTTAAACCGGGTAATATAAAAAAAATAAAAACCGTAAAAACGGTAAAAATAATTACCAACGGCGGCGAAAAAAAAATTTATTAAATTATAAATAATTTACTTTTTTTTATCCCCGTTTTTTTAAATAATTTATAATTTATTAATATATAAATGGATTTAAATTACGAATATTATACGGCGATAAACGAAAAATACGCGGTTCGGTTACGGGTTAATAAATTTCCGTTATTTACCCCGCGTTAATTGGGTACCGTATTAGGTCGCGCGTCCCCAATAATACGGAAAATTATAAAATACGAAATAAATGTAAATAAATAAATAACGTTAATATTATTTTATATTATTCCGGGTTTATTTTAAAATATAATATTGGGTTTTTTTTGGATAATATATAAAAGGATTTTTTTCGAAACCGATTATAATAAATTCCGTATTGGGGTAATAAAAAAAATATTAATCCGCAAATTATTGGCGCGACAAATTTAAAATAAATTTACCGTAATTATCGGTAATATATTTTTAACGGTTTATAAAAAAATAAAACGAAATACCCCCGGATAAATGGAATTTACGGCAATTTTTTTACGCGAAATGGCCCAAATTTTAAAAATAAATATTATTATTACGGATAATTCCGGACCGACCGAATTATTTAAAAAATTGGCCGGTTTTAAAAATTTATTCGACCAAATTAAAACGTTCGGATTTTTTTTATATAAAAGATAATTTAATTATTATATCCAATTACGAAAAAACGATTAAAAATATATTCCGGCGTTATTTTAGGAACGGTTATATTATATATTTAAAAACCAATTATTAAAATTACGGAAATAATTGGTAAATATAATAAATAAAGGTTAAATTCGAACAAATCTCTTTTCGGCGGCGGTATTAATATTAATAATCCGTAAAACGTCGGGAAAATGGCGTTTTTACGTCGATTACCGGATATTTAATAATATTATAATATAAAATTATTACCCGTTATTATTAATTAAAAAAATAATCCGTTTTTTAATAAAAATTAAATAATTTATAAAAATAAACGTACGCGCCGCCTTTTATAAAATAAAAATGGCAAAAGGCGACGAATATTTAACGGCGTTCCGGATACGGTTCGGGCTTTTTAAATGGTTAATATATTTTTTTAACCTAACCGGAATATTTATAATTTTTTAACGTTACGTTAACGGAATATTAAAAATTATTTTAAATAAAATTACGTCGGCGTATTTGGATAATATATTAATTTATTCGTTAAATTTTAAAAACGATTATTGGCGGAAAATCCGTTTAATTTTTTAAAAATTAAACGACGCCGGATTAAATTTGGATTTAAAAAAAAACGTATTCGCGATAAAAAAGGTAAAATACCTGGAATTTATTATTAAAGTAAAAAAAAGGATTTAAACGGACCCGGAAAAAATCCAAACGATATAAAAATAAAAAATATTTATCCGGTTAAAAAACCTGCGAAAATTTTTAAAATTCGCCAATTTTTATCGAAATTTTATTTAAAATTATTCCGTTTTAACCGAATTATTATTATCGTTAATAAAAAAAGGATATTTTTCCGTTAAATTTTAAAAATTAATAACGTATTCGAAAAATTAAAAAAAAAAAATTTTAAATTTTAATTTTCGTTTAATAAAACGATATAGTAAAAATTAAAATCGAAACGGATTATTTCGGTTCGGTTTTGGACGGTTATTTATTTTAAAAAAAAGCGGACGGGTTATAAAAATTAATAACCTTTTATTCGGTAAAATTATTCCCAATATAAAAAAATTATACGATTTACGATAAAAAATTTTTAACGGTAATAATATATTTAAAAATTTAAAACGCGAAATTATAAAATATCCGTTAACCGTTTTTAATTTTAACGAATTATAAAATATTAAAATATTTTTCCAAACCAAAAAAAATATCCGAAAAACAAATATAATAAATAAAAATATTTGCCAAATTTTATTATTATTTCCGTTTCCGTCCTAAATAATTAGCAATAATTTCCAATACGTTTATTAAAAAAAAATAGGACGAATATTACAAATTAAAATTAATTACCGTATTACGTTTTTTTTACCCGGTAACGATATTAATACCGAATTAAACCAACCCCCGGATTTAAATTAATATATTGCTTATTATCCCGTTTTTATAGCCGTATTTGGCCGTTTTTTAGTAAAAAACGTTACGGAAAAATTATATATATTACGTACGTTTAAAAACGGTTAATAACGACGCGCGACGTTTTTTTCCAAAAACCGAAACGAAGGCGTAAATTATAAATTGCGCGGTTAACGTGTTAAATATATTTTTATACCGGAAACGTTTATAATTATTAAATTGGGAATTTTTAATTACCGTTATTTTTAAAAAAATTTATAAATTCCCTATTATAGGCCATATAAACCGGGATAATATTTTCGCCGTTTTAATAAAAAATTATTATTAAAATGGGATAGTAAAATACGTAAAATAATTCGTCCGTAATTATAATATATACCGAAAATCGAAATTTTTCCGACGTTTTCGATAAAAATTATTATAACCTTTACTAACGTCGGATAAATATTAAAAACAAATTTTTAAAAATTCTAAAACGGATTTACCCAAATACGATAAAACCGCCCCCCGGTATTTAATAATTATAACCGATAAATTATCCAAATATATATAATTAAAAATAATATATTTAATAAAAATAAAAAATTACGTAATAAAATTTAAAACGGTATAATAATAATTCCGGGGTTTTTTCGACCAAATTATTTTAAATAAAAAGTAAAATTGGGTGGGCGGATTTTGGACGGAATTATATAAATAAATAGGGATTTAATAATTATTTTTTATAATATATTATTTTAAAACCGATAACGGTATAAAACGAACAAATTAAAAAATATAATATTATTTATAAATTTATATAACGTTTAATTAAAAAAATTGGCCCGAATATTTAAATATAATCCAATTAATTTTTAATAATAAAAATTTTTTAATTACGGGTATTAACCCGAATAAATTATTATTAAAATTTAATATCGAAATTACCCCGTTTCGGTAATCCCCGTCGCCCGTTTTTTTTACGAATTTAAAAAAAACGCGCGATTTATTTTATCGAATATTTACGCCAAAATACGGATATCGCCCAAATTATTATAATATATATATAATAACGATAAAAAATTAGGATAAATTCGTTTCGGCGCCTAGTAAAAATATTTAAAATAAACGATAAAATATATTTTAATTTCCGTAATATTTATAATAATCGCCCGTACCGTAAATTCGATTACGTTTATAAAAAATATATAATAACCGCGGTATTTACGTTATTAATAATTACGTTAAACGTACCGGGGAATATTTACCCGATTTTTTACGTAAAATTGGTCGAACGCGTAATTACCGACCCGTTTTTTTTTTAATTACGTACCGATATTAAACCGGGGCCGGTAATAACGGCGGACGAAAAAAAAAAAAAAAAAAAAAAAAACGAATAAAAAATAAAAGAATTTTATCCGTAAAAAACCGTAAAAAAAAGGTTACGGCCGTATAATATTGGTTAAATAAATAAATTACGATAATTTTATATAAAAACTTTTAAAATATTTGAAAAATGTATAAATTATTAACCGATTCGAAATATAATAAAACGATATATATATAAATAATGGTCCGGGGGGTAAACGATCCCGATAAATTATTATAAAAGGTTAAAAAATTTAAAAATATATTTATAATATTAAAATTACCTAAATTACGCGTTTTATAATATAAATATTAAAAAAAATAAAAAAAAATTTAAATTTTTAACGGGATAAATATATATTATATTAGCCCGAAAACCGGGGAAAATCCCCTATTAAAAATTGGCGACGATATAAAAACGTATAAAACGTAATAAAAAAATAAATTCCATTTATTTATTTATTTACGGAATAAAAAAAAACTTATTTATTTACCCGGTAATTAAATTATTATAAAAACCTTATTACGAATATATATTAATAACGGCCGTATTTATCCATTTTTCGGTCGAATTTCCGGTCGTTTAAATAATAATCCGGGGGCAAATCGAATTTAAAATTATTTAAAAAATCGTTTTAAAAAAAACCCGTTTCCGGGGCGGAAATTTGTTAAAAATAAAAAAAAACCGCGGTAAAACGGTTACGGAAAACGTTAAATCGATTATAAAAACCGTAACGACGAAAATCGCCGGACGTACCGGTATTAGGGCGACGGAAAAAAATACGGCTAAAATCGTTTTTAACGGATTCGGAAATTTTAATATAACGGTAATATTGGAAAAAATTGCGGAAACGGATTAACGAACGCGAAATAAATTATAATTACCGGATAAAAACCGGCGTTTAATTTTATTATTAAATAACGGCGAAAACGAAAATAATTGCGTTAATTTCGCGTTGGACGGCGATAATTTTATACGTATAACGCGCGTATATTTTAAAACTTTTAAAATAACGTTATTAATTACGTTTTTAAACGTTAATACGTTAACGCGGCGGGATAAAAATTAAAAAAAAACGGGATTTATTTCGAAATAATTTATATTTTAAATAAATTTACGGGTAAATTATTACGTAATTTTATTATTATCGTTATTATTATAAATAATAATTATATTATTATTATTACAATTATTACCCGAAACGGTTACGTTTTCGGTATTACGTAAACGATAATATTTTTTTAAATATACCGCGTAAACGACGTAAAATTTATCCGTTATACGGATACGACGGCCCGATTTTATAATACGGCCTTTTTTTTCGTAAAATATAATAATAACGGCGATATATTAATTATAATATATAATTTTTTGCAATTTACGAAATTTACGGCGGAAAAACGGATTTTTAACGTATAAAGATTTTTTATAATCGTAGGCCGATTTTTTATTTTTACGGTATTTATTATAAACCGTACCGTTAAAACGGGGGATATAATCGAAAATACCAATAATTTTCGCCGCGTTAATATATAAAAAATAGGGCGGAAATTATTATTCAAACGTAATAAACGATTCGTCGTTAAAATTATTTTTAATAATAATTACGTTTATAACGCGGCGGGGTTTTTATATAATATATTAACGGGAAAAAATAAACGGAAAAAAAATACCGGTACAAATTTATTACGGAAATATTAAAATCGTTATAATTATCCGATAAACCGAAAAAACGTTAAAAAAATTTACTTTTTTTCCAAAAATACCGGTTATTATATTATTCAATTTAATAATAAATATAACGTAATAAAAATAAACGGCGGTATAATAATAAATATAGGCGAAAATCGTATAAAAAATGGGTAAAAATTAAATCGGGGCCGAAAAAAAAATTGACGATAAACTAAAAAATAAATTACGAAAAACAAAACGTAACGGCGAAATTACGCGAAAATAAAAAATTATAATTTAAAAAAAAAAAAATAATAAAAAAAAATTAACCGAAAAAAAAACGAAAACGCGGAAAAAATAAATAAAATAAAAAATTTATTCACAATTATAATAATAAATAAAAAATGCGAAAAAAAATAAATAACGGGCGGGTAAATAAAAAAACCTGTTTATTATTAAACCGTAAACGGGGCGATAAAAAGAAATCCGCCCCCCGGGTTTACCCAAAATACGTTTAAATATAATTGCGGATTAAAAATAAAATAAAAACGAAATAAAAATAAAATAAAAACGGAATAAAAAAAGGATAAAAAAGGTTTATAAAAAAGGAAGGTACGCGAAAAAAAAACGGGTAGGGAATACGGATTACGGTTTTAATTAATATTATAAAAATAATAACCCAAATAATTGGGCGAAACCGGTTAATATAATATTAAAGTAAAAAAGAAAGTAATACGGATTACGGAACGCGATATTTTGGGCCCGGGCCGACCCGCCCCGATTAAAAAGGGCGCCTAAAAAGATTATATAACGGATTCGTATTAAATATACGTATTATATAACGTATTAAAACGACGGGGATATACGTGACCTTTTTTTATATAAATACCCTCCTAGTACGAATAAATAACGGTTTTATACCTTTACCCTTTAGCTTTAATAATAATTCCATTTGGGAACCCAATAGTTACAGGGCCGTTGGCCAACCCCTTTACACACCCAACGATTTCTTATTTTGAAAAAAACAAATATTTGGCCACCACGCGGAACTTGCACGAAAAATAAAAAGGTATTTCCACCGTTTACGCTAAAAAGGGCAGGCCGACGTTTTATCGATAAACGATTGAAGTTTAATTTAATTTCGTAATTAAACATGGCGCGAAAAAACTTATAAGAAAGGAATAAAAGTGAAAATAAAAGTTAAAGTAATATAAATTATTTAAAAAACCGAAAAAATTCGGCCAAAGGAAAGGCAATTTAATATTACGACGAAAAGCTTACGCCGGTATTATAAATACCAGGTGGAATTACACCACTGTTAATAATATTTACCCAGGAAGATTACCCACCAGTAAAGTTAACATTATATTAAAGAATAAACTATAAAATATAATATAACCGCTAAAAACCAATATTAATAATTTAATACAATTATTGAAATTATATTGGAAATATATTTTATTTAAAGTACGTTTATTATTATAAAATTAAGTTTAATTTTTGTACTATTTAATAACAATTGAATTTCAATCAATCTTAATATTTATTTAACACGGATTATTATTTTACCCCAGTTGCTTGAAAATATCCAATTACCCAGTTAAACGCGCAACTGCTTTAACCCACTATATTTTATTATAAGAAAAGGTTACCCGACATTTTAATCGTAGCATTATAAGGATAATAAACCAATAAGAAATTATTCTGCGTATATAATTATTCGTAAACTCACAGGCTTACGTACAATACATTACGTGGTAAATATAATTAAATGGGTGAAAATGTTATATCTTTATTATTCGGATATATTCGGTTTATTTTTTGTTTTAATCGTGCGATTACATTTTAATATTTACCGCCGGGTAATAAGTCTTTATTAGTCTCAGGGCTCATCCCTGAACGCGAGCTCCACTAATTGAACCGTGGCTCAATTGGTGGCTTTGCTTGTACCTGTGGGTCCAACCAAAGATCACTCTGGTTCAGGTTTGAGGACAATTTGTTTATTTTCGTTGCAAATGGAGGTGATTTCGGCATTTCGGCGACCGACACTCCGTTATAATTAATTAAATAAAAATCGTAAAAATATACGGTTTGTACGTTAAATATAGCAATTAACAAAATAATTAATAATAATTTAATTTATATTTTTAATCGTTATATTGGTCGAATTGGGATATGGGTGGCCTTAATTCGCAAATGGAGGTTGGGTTTTTAAAAAAAATTGAAATTTTTTGATTTTTTTTAATTATATTTTTATTTTTAAATATAATTTAAAAATTTTTGCACGTGGAGGGTGGTATATACGTATATATTATATATACAAGTTTTTATCAATATATTACGTAATATAAGGTGTTAAATAATCGAATAGGTAAAATATTAAATATTTTTAATAAATTTTACAATTGAAACGGGTTTATATTTTTACCAATTTTAACAATATTAATACCAAAATTTTAACGATTATATAACCGGTATAAACAAACGTTTACGTTTAAAAATTTTTTTAATATTATTTAAATTATATATTTTATATATAAATTTAATAAAATTTATATATTTTTAAATTTTATTTTATATTTATTTTAATTTAAATAAAAAAATATATGTTATTATATTATTATATATAATTATATTAAAACTTTATTATATCGAATTTTTTTTTATAAAACCTTTTATTAATAAATATATTAATTATTAAATATTTATATAAAATATTAAATTTAACGTATATTTATATAAATAAAAAATTAACGAACGATAATTTGGAAAAATAAATTATACGTGGGGGTTATTATAATTATACTAATTATTTTATATAAATAAAAAATTTATATATATTATTATTTATATATAAATTTTTAAATAGGGCGTTAAAAATAATAATATTATTATTTAATTCTATTTTAATTTTTGTATAACGTATATAAATATAAGGTTATAACCATTAAAAAGCCTTAATTCCAAGCTTTATAACGATATTTTTATTATATTTTTACCATTTTTATTTAATTAAATATTTATTAATAAATTAATATACAATGTTTTAATTGTATCGCTAATGCGCATACAGTGCATATACAGTGCGTATACTGTGCGATAACCTCCATTTGCGCCGATAATCGATAAGATGTCTTCAGATTAGAACGGGCGCGATTTTTTTGGCCAATTTAATTGGCCGAAAAGCCGTGTGGTTAAAAGGTATATTGAGCGCCCGGTCCACCCTACAACGCAGGGGGGTTTAGTCTAAGCATTAAAATTACGGATCGCATAAAGATTTAGTTTTAGTGCTTAAATTAGACCCCCCTGCGTTGCAGGGTGGACCGGGCGCTCCATGTACCTTTTAGCCACACGGCTTTTCGGCCAATCAAATTGGCCAAAAAGATCGCGCCCGTTCTAGTCTGAGGACATGTTGTCGATTATCGGCGCAAATGGAGGTTATCGCACAGTATACGCACTGTATATGCACTGTATGCGCATTAGCGATACAATTAAAACATTGTATATTAATTTATTAATAAATATTTAATTAAATAAAAATGGTAAAAATATAATAAAAATATCGTTATAAAGCTTGGAATTAAGGCTTTTTAATGGTTATAACCTTATATTTATATACGTTATACAAAAATTAAAATAGAATTAAATAATAATATTATTATTTTTAACGCCCTATTTAAAAATTTATATATAAATAATAATATATATAAATTTTTTATTTATATAAAATAATTAGTATAATTATAATAACCCCCACGTATAATTTATTTTTCCAAATTATCGTTCGTTAATTTTTTATTTATATAAATATACGTTAAATTTAATATTTTATATAAATATTTAATAATTAATATATTTATTAATAAAAAGTTTTATAAAAAAAAATTCGATTTAATAAAATTTTAATATAATTATATATAATAATATAATAACATATATTTTTTTATTTAAATTAAAATAAATATAAAATAAAATTTAAAAATATATAAATTTTATTAAATTTATATATAAAATATACAATTTAAACAATATTAAAAAAAATTTTAAACGTAAACGTTTGTTTATACCGGTTATATAATCGTTAAAATTTTGGTATTAATATCGTTAAAATTGGTAAAAATATAAACCCGTTTCGATTACAAAATTTATTAAAAATATTTAATATTTTACCTATTCGATTATTTAATACCTTATATTACGTAATATATTAATAAAATTTATATATATAATATATACGTATATATTATTTTCCACGTACAAAAATTTTTAAATTATATTTAAAAATAAAAATATAATTAAAAAAAATTAAAAAATTTCAATTTTTTTTAAAAACCCAACCTCCATTTGCAAATTAAGGCCACTTATATTCCAATTCGACCAATATAACGATTAAAAATATAAATTAAATTGCTATTAATTATTTTGCTAATTGTTATATTTAACGTATAAACCGTATATTTTTACGATTTCTATTTAATTAATTATAACGGAATGTCGGTCGCCGAAATGCCGAAATCACCTCCATTTGCGACGAAAATGAACAAGTTATCCTTAAACCTGAACCAGAGTGATTTTTGGTTGGATTTACAGGTATAAGCAAAGCCACCAATTGAGCCACGGTTCAATTAGTGGAGCTTGCGTTCAGGGATGAGCCCTGAGATTATGCGATCCGTGTTTCCTGTTTAATCACCCAATTTCCGGAGTTGCAACTCCGGCTCGTTTTTATCTGCTTTCCTTTTTTTTGCGCGCGCGCGAGTGAGGCTATTCCAACCATAATATATAGTGCGGAGTCGCTGCGCTAGTTTGCCGACCGGCCCTACGCTACGCTGTAAGGTTAATCAATCCTCGGAATTTTAATATTTTTCTTAATAATAAGAGTAATAATAATCATTTATATTTATATCGGTGGGCTGCAAGTACCCTGACAGTGACAATTGTAACAACTACAACTTTATTACAGTTTTTTAGACGTCTCGGAAAGCGTTAGCAGAGTAAGCAGCGGCTTGGTAATATACCTTGAGTTTTTCGAACGATGAATTTACTTTGTCGGTTAAATTAATATATGATTAACTTTTTCATGGTATATTAGCGAGGTTTTAGGGGATTTTAAAGGGAGTTGTATTCCGTTATTCAAAACGCTTATCCACTTTTGCTCTGTATTTTATAAAGAATCACGAATATAAAACTGGTTAAATATTATAAAGCTTATATAAAGTTAAAATGTATTAAAATTTAAACAAAGACGCGCGTTAATTATTATAGGATTAAATTATGTTAGTTATATTACTTATACAGAATAAGAGGTTTCAGCGGATTAGAGAATAATTTAAACTAAATAAAACTTGTAAAATACATACGAAATTGTAAAATGTGTAAAATATTTTTAAATTCCATATAAGGTTTAATTTTAATTTTAAATATTATTAAGACGTAGTATTAGTTTTAAAATATTAAACTCTTTTCTTATAACTTAATTCTTCTTAGTACTTAATTTCTTTCGCTTTTTTCACTTAATTACTACTTCTTATTTAAACACATAATTAAAAAATCAAATAATATAAAATTAAGGTTTAATATAAACTTTTAATATTTTAGTATTAGTTTTTATTCGCCGCAATTATTATTTTAATTTCGGTGCCCTAAATATATTTGGTTAATTATTTATATATAGTTAATTTTCCCTTATATTTACTTTATTATTATAATTATATTTATTTAATATTTTTGTGTTTAAATTTTTTTAAATACTTGCTAATATTACTCGCGAAAATATATATATTTATTATAATAAGGTTAAACAGGTATAAATTCAAACTATGTTTAAATTTAAAAATAGAAAATACTGTTAATTAATATGGTATAAAATACGTGTTATAATTTGCAATAAATTTTATAAGAATAAATTTCTTGCCTGGGGCTAAATAACGGTCGTATTCTCCCTTAAAGCCATTAATTTAATTGTTAGTCCTTAATTTAACCAGGGGTTTTTCGCTTATACTAATTAAATAATTAATATTTCCCTCGTTTTTTTTACATTTCTTTTACATATTATTTACATCCTTTTTATAATTAATTGTTTATTAATATTATCTTAATATAAATTAGTCGACGAGCCCTCCTTAAACTTATCCAGCTGGCTATTTAAAATTCTTTCCTTAAATGGTATTTTATTAAGTTAATAATTTTCTAATTTATTCCTTTTTCGTTTTTATCTGTTTTATATTGGGAAGTGTAAGGGAAATTAAAACGTTCTTATTAAATTAAGAGAGTTTTAAACATTTATATTATTACAAGAAGTATTATACAAGCGTTTATATTTAATAAGTAAAATAAAATAATAAGTCTGCGTATTTATCCCTTTTATAAGCCGTACAAGCCAGTATATTTATATATCCTTATATTTCCGGCTTTCGGTCCTAAATTAAGTGTTTAATAAACAAACTAGTTTATTAAACCATTTCCCAATCCAATTCGGGGTATTTTTAACTATAATATCTTTAAGTTATTTAATAACTTATTTATAATATTATTTACATTAATTCGTTACTTATTTGGATTTTTATACTTGATTTTCTACGGCAAGTATATTTTTCTTAATTAGGTTTTGCTTAATACGGCTCCAGGCTCCTTATATATTCATACGTTAACTGAAAATATAATAATACCCGTTATATATTGGTTAATTTGTTGTAAATAAATTATATTTGTGCAGAGAATTTAACCTTATTCTAGCTATTATCTCCTGCGGAATATTCTTAATATATTTTATTTTTTCATTTAATATATTAAATTACCCGGCTGGCTTGAAATAAAATATATTTAAGTATAATTATATTTCATAAATAATAATATAATGCCCAGCATATTTTTAAAACAAAACTGGAATTTTTAATAAAACCTATTTCTTTAAACGGACTTTATTAAAGCTGTTTAGTAAGCGTGTAAATATTTTAAAACTATTATACTAATTATTTCCGTTAAACATAGTAAAATGAACCTGTTTATATAGTTAATAATAATATATGTACTTATTATATTTTTTTCCTTAATTATAAGTGCCTATTATATGTGTTAAAGTACTTATATAAACTCTTTTAATAAGAAAATTAAACGAGTGAAAATTATAATATGCCATGGGATTTATCTTCCCGCGGTTTAATATCTTAGCATATTTAATAATTCATAATTTATTTTTTAATTTCCATTTTAAACTTGGGCTAATACACTTTAGTGTAAAACGCGGTTCAAACCTTAAAAATATTATTACAATGTCGCTTAACCATGTTAATAAAATTGGAAAAAGTAAACAAGTTTTATTCTTGCACAAATTCTATTAATATTTAAACTATTTAAACGGTTTGTCCGAGGTATTAAATTATTTTACTTTGGAGCTGAGAAAAGAATTATACTTTCATTAAAAATTATATTATCCAGTTTAACGACCATCTAATTTAAAAAGACTTGTTACACTTTTCAAATGAATATATTTGTTAATTGTATGCATTATTACATATTATAAACAATATTTAATTTTATATATAATTTATAATAATATAATTCCAAAATGGGGTTGTGGGTATATTCGTTAATTTAATAATTATAAAAATAACAAATCGAAGGTTAAAAGAATAAAATTACCTTATACCGGGTTATAATATTTACCCTGTACGTACAAATTAACTACCGTATACCGGGTGTAAAGTCTCACCAAATTAACGTTGACGTGCGAATTTACAAATAAGTTTAACAAGTAAAATTATTATTTATAAAGCCCATGTGAAAAAGTTTATTAGAAACTCACATGCGGTACCAGGACGTCTTTTGGCTTGCGAAACCCCATTTCGATGTTTAAAGCTATAAGAAACACAAGAAATATAATTCTCCCAATAAATATAATTATTTATATTTGCATTAAATATATTTTATACCTAATTTGCAACATGATTTATTAATTATTAACGCCTTTAATATTGAGAATTAATCACGTTTTATTCAGGTTGATATTTTAGCGCGTGTAAATAGTAATAGTAATCACCAAATTGTAAACCTGGAAAGATTTGTAATCAAAACATTCATTTAAATTTTGCAGTACTGGAAAATTTAAAATTCAAACTTTACTTTGGCTATTATTACATTTTCCGAGACGTATATTTGTTAAGACATAATTATTTTTATATAAACCGTTAATTACAGATATTTTATTAATAGTTATTTTTTATATTAATAATACCAAGTTATTTAACCAACGTTTAATTTCACTTAACTTTAAATATTTTAAAGTTTATTTATATTTCAAATTCCAAGACGTTTGCTGTGGTCTTTATAAATTAAATAACTCGTTACGACTGGTGTAATTTCTAATGCGTATTGTAAACCTTTTATTTATACTTTATGTCCACGATCCCTGCAATTTGTAGGTAGGTTGCTATTATTCCTAATTTACTAGCTTATTACACCTATTAAACAAAAGAAATTTCGCTTATTAATATATTTAAATTATTAAAAATACCAGAATACCCATTAATTATTGCATTTTAAAAAAGTCAAACCTTATATTTTGAACAGATTTAATTATTGAATATAATATGAGCCCGAAGTGTTTGGGTACCGGTTTGAAAATTTTATTAAATTGATATTTACGTGCGAACCTAAAAATGGGTTTGTATACAAATGAGGGTGTTTTTTTTAAAAAAAAACCCCATATAAAATGTAAAATTGCCCATTTAAAATATTTTTCAAAAATTTAAGCGGTGAGATAAAAGCCATTGAAATTTAAAATATTGCTTTTTCCCATCCAAATTGCAAATATTCCCATACAAAACTAACAGAGCCAGATTTTTAGGACCCCCTGTAACCACTGAGAACACCCACCGAGTAGTCTTAGTCACGACACTGACTTGACTAAGTTAGTAATTTATTATCCTCCAGGGGCTAGCTCTCTGACACCAAACCTGCACAGGATTGAACTATCCTGCCTTGCTCCAGACCAAGGGGGCCAACTTTGGATTCTGCACCGCTAATCCTTGTAGTCATGCCTGGGCTCACTAACTCCAACCATTGATGATCAATTCATAACAACTACAAATTGTTCATTATAAGGTATTTGTTAGTTTTTGCTCACATCTTATCTTTTGGTTACCTTGGAACCGTCCAGACAGTATAAGGGGTTTTCGCAACGACCAGCCTCCGTCCGCTTTAGCCCTGTTGCGGTTGTTTGATCTGGGGCGTCCAATCAGACCGCCGGTCGATGAACGGATTCCCAATTAAAGCTCAACAGACCCCTACCACATGTGTGGGGAAAAAACAGGCCAAAACATATCCACTACAAAGACATCCATCCATGCCTTCTCCCAACACCTACCTACCACTGATGGAGCAGACAAATCAATATCGATCGTCATTAGCACTAAGAAAATATGCGAATTATCCTGCCTGCGATGCAACCAGGCGATTACATATACGGAGTATTCGAACTGGAGCCATGTCGTCTCTCCCGATCGATTGCTAGCTACCCACATCCCTCGCCAAAGGATGAAAAGTCGGTTGTTATGACACTGAATCATGATTTCTTTTTGTATCTTGGCAGGACGGGCTCACTCGGTGAACCAAGCTTCTTCAGCACGGAGGGAAATTGATTGCAAGGAGCCTCTATCGTTCATTATCTTCCCTTGTTTATTTCTTTTGCTTCGTTCATATTTGCCCCTCCTGGCGTCTTTTCGTACACCGCTCAGGCCAAGCAAGCCACCCCGGCACATTGAAGACCCGGAAAAGCTCCCCCGTTTCCAATCAGCCAGCCTTGTTTTCTCCTAGAAAGCTTGGAATCATGTCGACCAGGGCACCAGAGCTCGGTCTACTGTACGTGGTAAGATGGAGGTAGGTAGAAACTCCACATCGGGCTATGTACGCTGCCATTGGGTCATTTGTTACTGTTGTGGCTTGGGTAGGTAGCCACTCCAGCCAGATACAGCGGATTTGTGAGGCATGCCCCCCCCCCGACAGGTAAAAACTACTTTGTCGGGCAGCGGGCACGTTCCAACCCATCCATTTTCACATTCCACTTTCTCTCCTTCTTCCATCTCGGACAAGATCTTCGAAGTGAGGCTACCATCCGTGGTGTTGCGCTTGGTGGTGTCACTTCGCGGGGCTCCGACCGTTAGCAGTTGTGGTGTGTGAAATATTCTACGTGCTGTGTGGCCTAGGAAAACGAGATCTGAAGAGTTGCTTCGCGGACTTGAACCATCCATACATACATGGGATCTCGCATCACACGCACGCACAGCACAGGAGTCAAAATTCTATCGGAACAGCTACACCTCACAGCCAGACGACTCCTTTTTGTACCTACATTCCTTCATTCTTTTATTTTCCTCTCTTTCTTTTCTTATTATTTATTATTTATTATTTTCTATATATTATATTTTGGGAGGGTTTTTTTCCCCCCTGGTGTTCTTGCTCCTTGTTTGTTTCCAATCCTCCAAAAGGCGCGACCGACGGTTCCGGCATATAAGGCAGATTGGAATATTCGCTGAGTCGGGTTGAGTCAAAAGGGCTAACGCTGTTTCTCACCTGTCCCTAATAACCCCCGACTATGACCCATGGCACATTGGCTGGCTTGCAGAGGGGCTGGCGCACACCGCAACCGTGCTGAGCCCATCCCAAACCCTACACATTTCTCCTCTATCCCGGGGGACGAAATGAATGAGTTATCGGGATGGTATGTTGATGCATGCGACCAGGGAATGTATGTGGATGGGCCACCTCTTGGGCGGAGATGTACACGACAAGAAGTGGCGAGCCTCGAAATTCCGGCGCAGTCCGTATGGACGCCAGTCCCGGGCGAACAACACATATTCTTCGTACGAGCACCGACCACTTCACCGCCTCGCCATGTATACAGTAGAACACCGACGGCGGTGCCACTCGAGCGAACATCCTCGGGCCGCTCTATAGCCGCTGCTTCCTTCTCATCGTGGGCTTTGGATTATGCGGACGACACCGATCTTAGCCTTGTATCCGACGCCGAGGCCGCTCGATGGGTCGGCGAGTACACGGCCGACTTCTTCCATAGGTATCCCGACTCCACATACGAACGCATACTGAGAACTTTGATCACGCCGAGGCCATCATCGCCACTCTTTATAAACGGTGCCCACGATCCGGACTTTGAGCTCGACGACGCCGTCCTGGCCAGCGTGTTCTCGGCCACCAATGAGATGTTCTTTGCTGGTCGCCTAACCAATCGCGTATCGTGGGATTGGTCTGGAACCAGCATCAGCACAAGTTGCAAGTACGAGACGGACATAATCGGTACGACAGCTATGCGGAAGCGGCCAGCCGGCGGATACGAGGCGCTAATCATTCTGTCCTCCCCGATACTTAAAGGCACCAACGGCGGCCTATTCAGCCGCAGGCTACTGATCTCGACCTTTATCCACGAGCTCATTCACTGCTACTTGTTCGTATGCTGTGGTCATCGTGCTAGAGAATGTGGCGGTCATACTGCTGGCTTCATCAAGATTGCGTCTGTCTTAGACGATTGGGCTGGTCACGGCGTCCTACATTTGAGGGAGATGGAGGCTGACCTGGAGAGGTTCAGAACGTCGGCTTCAGCGGCACAAACAGCATATAGCAGGAGCAATTATTCTGGCCTGCCTCATCATGGTCGCTGTTCTGGACATGGCCTGTCAAGCCGCAGAAGCTTGCAGGGCTGGGACTGTATTCCGACTGGC
Organism: Pyricularia grisea; assembly: GCF_004355905.1. NCBI lineage: Eukaryota > Fungi > Ascomycota > Sordariomycetes > Magnaporthales > Pyriculariaceae > Pyricularia > Pyricularia grisea. The sequence continues at coordinate 1,071,127 of NW_022156716.1, forward strand.
GGTGGTCCCCGTGGCTGGGATGATTGCGGTCAAGGTTCAGCGATTCTTGACGACGACTGGATCCGATAATGGCCTTTATTTGGGGTGGGGGGGGGGGCGCGGCAAACTAACTATCGTGGCATCTTGCTGTGCTAACGACCCATGTGATGGGGGTTAATACTCGTTTCGGCGAACACAGCTGAGCGCCGCTGTCATCTCCGGGTTGAGTGTTGTGCCGTGACTGGATTTTCTTTTGCCCGCATGTTCTCCTATTGGCTTATCTCCGTTTTTGGTATTCTCTAGCCATTTTCTTTTCTCAGCAGGGTGCCTGGCGTCTAATACTTTATATATATATATGTGGCTTCATCTCTACAGGCATTATTTATTGTACGTGTTTCTGCATAGCGACGTCCACATACTATACATTTAGAATACTAGTAGTAATGTTAGACGCATTATTGTATTGTGTGCTAATAATCTCGTATATTCCTGCGCACTGTAGACAAAGAGAAATGACGCGGCTAGGTTCAAAGTCGATTTGCTTACTACAACACAGCACATGGTCAACAAATGGCATGCATACTATGCATCCTGTGCGGGCTGGACGGGCAAACACAGCAAGCAGTATACAAACATGGGTATTTATTAAGTAGAACGATAGCATAACATATAAATTAATAGATTATAACTGCCCAGAGGATAGCCTAAAATGGCAAGTCGATATGATGCCGCCTCTTGTGCTAACCCCTATTGTCACAACCACGCCTGCAGTTCGTATCTTCTCCTGTGACACCATCCCGCGACTCTGGCTCCTTGCCGCCTCCATGATCGAGCCCAGTTTGGACCCCCAGTTTTCTTAGCATCCGGACACCCGTCTTGTCCTCCCGCCTTATCCTGGCCTCTTGCTCGAGCACCTCCCTCTCTCGGGCGGCACTTTGACTGTTGTCCTTTTCTGCCTCGCGCCTCTTAGCAACTTCATCTGGCGCGACGATCTTGTCTTTTCCGTGGATCAGCTTCTGGACGAAGCGTTTGCTCTTCTGCCTCGTGCGCACATAGACCTCCAGGCCCACGAGAACCGCATAACTTTTGCTGATTGATACGTGGTTCATGTCGACGCCCATATCCTTTAGCGACTTAACAAAGGCGCGAAAATTGGAAGCAGGGGGACGATAATGCCCACTGAGGGGCGACAATGATTTGAGCTTCCCATTCTTGATCTTGATGAGCCCAGCCGCTGAAATTCGGCCACCCTGAAGAAAGGATGAGTGCTGGAAAGCACCAGAGTTCTTGATACCGACGTAGAGCCGGAACGATGTGTCGGCAACAAATATCCACGTGTTCTTCCTGACAGACTTACGTAGCATCTTGTTGAAGATTGTGGCCGCTGAAACATGGCTAACCTTTTTGATGCCCTTGGCCTCGTCGAGGGTTGGGTTCGCATATTTGGCAGCTCGTGCTGCCTCAAGCTCAGAATCTGACGCCCGGGAATCGGAATTCCCACTACTCGCGCCGCCTGTGCTACTACGGCCCGGGGCCCTGGCGGTCTGTCCAAGCCGTGGGCTGTAGGCCGGGGTGGTGTCATCCCTAGGCACGATGCCGTGTATCGAATCCTTCCAATCCTCTGTAGTGTCTATCCTGGCACCGTTCTTTGCCCAGCAGAGCCGGCCCTCGGCGTCGATTTTGACCAGGTAGTATTGCCTCTCCTCCCGACTGAGGTACCGGACTTGCTCCCTTTCCAGCCGGTCGCGGGGACACGCTTCCATCTCCAAGTTGCTCCCCTCGCCGAAGTCTAGCCAGTAGAAGAAGTTCTCATGGGTGTCCGATTTCTTCCACTCCTCGTGGTACGTCCGCAGATTCGAGCCATACCGATGCTTCTGGTCCACCATTTCAAGAAAGTATTGCAACCCCATTGTCTGGGCCGCCTTTTTCATCCTTGCCCTTGACTCCTGTCTCCGCTTCCTGGCAGCCTTGCGCTCCTCTTCGTCCATGTTGCTCCGCAAAGACACAATCGACTCATCCGAGCCGGAACCCGAGGGGGAATCCTCATCCCAACCAGCCCTTCTCGCAACGATGGCCGCTTTCCTCCAATTACGCCTGGCGGCGGCCGAACGCTCACCGGCGTCACCGTTCTGCGGATTCGCAGCGCCAACACCCCCGCCCGCACCGCCAGACCAGGAGCGCGGTCGTGGTTTGGTGATCTCACGGAAGCGTGCCTCGCGCAAAGCGTGCGCCCATCTTGTGTCTGCATCGATGGTAAGCCCTGACATCTGCCGCCGCGTGCGGTAGCCACGGTACGTCCTCTGAATCAGGGTGGCAGCCCGCGTCAGAAGGATATCATCGATAATGGTAGGCCGGCTTCCCGCGGCTGCTTCCTTGTCAACCGGCGGCTGTCTGAGGTTATGCCCGGCAGGTGTTGACGGTTGGGTTGGTGATTTTGAACCAGTGGAGGGGCGCTTGTGCTCGCGAGACAGACGCCTGATTTCATCCTCGCGGTCATTCTGGATGGACGCTATCCGATTGAACTCTTCGGCCGATGGCGGTATTAAAGACTCGAGGTATCTCAGCCTCGGTTCCGACGAGTCGTTGGCATCTGGGTTAGCCAAAGTGACCTCTTGGCGCGCAGCTGGACGTGGGCTTTTTGGAGGGGTCGGGAGGAGCTCCGCCTGTCCAACATCCGCATGCACCGGCACAGGTAATTTGTCCTCGGCCATTCTCTGTTGTCTATGCCGGTTACGCGCGGCTGCTGCGATATATAAGGCGCACGCGTCCACGCAGGCAAGTATGATATGACGAAAAAAAAAAAAAAAAAAAAAAAAAAAAAAAAAAAAAAAAAAAAAAAAAAAAAAAAACACTATGGACTCGCAGACGCTGGTATTAGATCACAATAAAGAAAATGTTCGGTGGAGCAGCCACGTTCCAATCGCATCCCTTGCAAAAGTCAAATAGCCGATGGTTGGCGTCTTGTTCGTAGGTTGGATACCTACCTACCTAGGTAAGCGAGTGAGGTGACAGCAGGCCACTTCCAAAATAAACAAACGGGTCAGTGTACAAGAAGGTGATTCCCATAAATCACAAGATCTGCATTAGGGCTGAACGTTGCTAGGTAAAGAAGGTACTTTGGGACACCCGGGTTGGTGACAGTAAAGTAGCGAAACCGCGTGATCAAGGGCGAAAAGCTATTTTATTGTCGGATGAAGCCGTCATAAGATCATACGAAAAGACCAACACAGGAAACGGGCCCGATCTTAGACAAGTGAGAGCGCGCGGGCACCTTCGATTTTGTAGGTCAGCGCAACGCAACGCACCAGCCCCATTCTGCATCAGGTTTTTGATCCACCCAAAAAAATCCGATGGTGCACCAGTACAGTTGGTAAGACTAGTTAGAAGTATGCGCTTGAAGATAACAAACTGGAATGTCGCAAATCAAGAGAACAAAAAAGACATATAGATTAACGGCACAAACAACCAAGGTACCTAGGTAGTTATGTAAGCACCGACTGTTAGATTCAGTTAGCTGGCTGACTATTTCCCATTCATGTGATAGATTCATTGTGCTTGGTCGAGACTACCTGGGAGAGCTTGCGACGCGGTGACGCAATATGCCGTAGGCACTCCGCGTTAAGGTAGGCTAGCGTGGCCTAACTGTTTTTTGGCCTGCAAAGCCTGGCACTTCACACTTACTCCAGCAAGTACCTACAAATTGGCCGCTTTGGAGCCCACACTACAGAAAAACTCCACGATAACGATTTGACGGGCTCTCTTGCTTTGCTCGGTTAATTCACAGCTGACTGGTCGCAATCCCGTAAGTGAACCCACAGAGCTCTCTCGTCAGGCTATATGTAGAGGACCCAAAATTGCCCTCCTTACATATTGAAGGGCTAGGGGTTAGCTCGTCATGCGAAAGTAACGTAATGTAGGTAGGTAGGTGGCTTGCACAAGACCAGACCCAACACTGCAGAGGAAAGGGGAAAATAACCACAGCTAACATACCTATCTAGGTACTGTGCTCTTTCAAGATGAGGCCCTAAAATAGGCTAAAAGTAGTTCTAGACTCTTAAGTCAGCCGAAAGCTTGGTTAGCCAAGGTTGAAAGAAGAAGAAAAAAAAGAAGGAAAAAACCAGAGCCACTGCGATGCACCTCTCTGGTTGCAGCACGATCTCTGGTTTGACGTCAATTGGGGTAAACATGTGAATTATGACTTGCGAATACCCTATATGAGTCTAAACAAAAAACTAGCTATGAGATGTAACATGAAAACTTGACTTTTAGTGCAATAGAGTCGTCATAAAAATAAACAATTAAAAAAACCCGAGAAAGAGAGAGAGAGAGAGAGAGAGAGAGAGAGAGAGAGAGAGAGAGAGAGAGAGAGAGAGAGAGAGAGGTCTGACGGGTTTCCAGTGCTGGGGGGCGCTGAATCAGAAGAGCGTCGCTGATTTTGATGCAAGCCTGGTGAAGCGGAATTGTTTGCCGCCACACTTGCCCGACCGGATACCAAACCCCATCAAGCTGCTGAGATTCGACAGGAAAAACCTGAAACGACAACGCGCATTTTCTTTTCAAAGATCCGTCTGATTCAATTGATATGCACTGGGCGCATCATGAATGACTGTTTTCATATCGCCAATGGCCTCCGTGACGCGCTCCAGGCGAGCTGAAGGCCACACCACATACCCGATGCTACAGACGCGGTTCAGCAACAATAACAACAACAATAAGAAGTTGGTCTTTTCGCAAGCCATTTCCGTCGCTCCAAAACGCCGTCGCGAGGAAAATCAAGAAAAGACAATTGATCTCAATCCCATTCAATCGCCCAAGAGACAGCGACTCACTATCAATTTGTCGTCGTCGCCAAACGCAGCATTTCACCCCAAGACGGTCGCGCTGCCGCCACCACCTCCTCCTGCCCTGAGCCACCCTCCGACACGCTCCCGACCGAGCGGAGACACTGCCACCGCGGCTCACTGTTCACCGTCAACATCAACATCAACCCAGAATCCAGCAGGGAAAACCCCAACCCGCGTCCGGTCGCGTCCTCCATTACCACCACAGCCATCATCCCCTTCGATTCTATACAAAACGGACATACCACAACCGCCGCAGGTAACAGCGGTTTCAAACAATATAGAGTCTCCTAAGCCGCCAGCCAGAGCCAGAAATGCTGTGTCCCGCGAACTGGGTAGTTTGCACGTCAAACCCTCGGAAGCAAAGGCCACCGAAGGCCGCAAGCTACGCTCACAGGAAAACACACGGCTCAAGAGTGACCTCTCGGCTTATTTCCCGGACTACGATGAGGTAATTGGAAACGATCCAAGGCAGGAGAGTACGTTTATTCCATTGCCCAGAGAAAATATGCAAAGACAAGGAGATCGTGAAGAAACCACCTCGGATGTCCCTCTACGCAAAATGCTGACAACTGTATTTGTGTTGTAGATCTACTGGAGCCCCGTACTCCCATAGTAATAGTTGATGATCCAAAGGTGGGACGTGATCAGCAAGACCACCGGCAGGTTGAATCCTTCGCTGTCAGGAGCTACAGCGATAGTCTTTTCGCCAATCTCGTCGACACCCAGGTGTTCAATCTTGACTTCCTACAGAATCAACTTTCTCTGGATGATGATCACACAGACCCTCTTCCAGACACCCTCTTCGAGCCGGTACACAAACGTGCAGAACGCGCAGAACGCTCCGTCCGGAATACGGAAAGGGGTCGCGCTCAGCATGAGAAGGAGCAGATCATACGCCTGTTGGATGGGCTTCAGGGCCACGACTGGCTGAGGGTGATGGGCGTTAGCGGAATTACCGAGACTAAAAAGAAGGAGTTTGAGGAACCACGACAGCACTTTATTCGCGGATGCGAGGCTATCTTGGATAAGTTCCGACTTTGGGGTGTCGAGGAAAAGCGTCGAAAATTGGAAAAGGAGCGGGCAGTCGCCCAAGCAGCACGGGCAGAGACCGAGGAGTCTGTATCCGAGGAAGATGCAGAGAACGAGGATGTGGGAGAAGAGCAAGAAGAAGAAGAAGGAGAAGAAGCAGCAGCAGAAGAGGAGGATGACGAGGGAAACGACGAGGAAGTTCCCGACAGCGAGGCTGAAAGCGACATAGATGCTTCTATCGCCAAACAGCTGAGTGACGAGTCACAAGCCCGTGCTCGCTCTAAGAAACCACACCAAAGGCCACTTGACCCCATGGAGTCGCTGGATTTATTGCCACCTAGACCCTTCACTTCCTTCTTCGAGAAGAAGTATCAAAGGGACGCGGCGCTTAGCAAGAACCGCCGGAAGGGACGAATGGTCCTCGCATGGGGCCACGTGGTTCCCGAGATGGGAGAGGTAGACTTTGAGCTACCTGAGGAGTTTTTGGACGAAGAGACCCTGAGAAGGAATGCAAGGCGGAAGAGGAGGGACAAGAGAGGTGTTCTCAGACGTTGATGTCGTCATTCAGGTCATCTGGACCACCTGCCTGGGGAATGAGCCGACGTTTTGTGCATTGTTGGGTTTGCCTCATACTAGAACTAGTTGGAATATGATACCAGTTTCCCAGTCTCGAATCAGATGGCTCATTACTAATGCGATTAGAAACCTGGCCATATGTTCAGAATCTTCGATAAAGATCCGGGGAGGGGACTAGGTAGTAGCTAAAGTCTGGGGCGTCCAGAACTACAGCCATCTAATATACACTGTTGTATTAAAGCGAGGCTGTCTGTCTTGGAGCATGGTAAATGTAAACATCAACCACCGAAAGTATATACGCGAGTTCCATGCTGGAAAGGGCCGTTGGTTCCATATTCTAGCCAAGCTATCCTCTCAAGCGCCTCATGAGGAGGAAGCAATGATAGAAGAAAAAAATGCGTTCTTATTTTCAAGGGCACAACTATAAAAATACTTGAGAGGTAGGTCGCACATTACATCGCTTCACGCAACGAATTCAAGGCTCTTTGACGTCCAACCTTCCACGCAACCTTCCGAGGACCATCGAAAATGCGGCATAGTAAACCAACACATACCGAAGATCTATATACTATGTGACTTCGCTCCATGCTCTTCATCGTGAAGTCATAGGCCTTTTCTCATCCTCGTCTTCCGAATCGTCTCCGATGACATGATGCCCATCATCATCTTCGTCATCATCATCATGCGTCCTTTGAGCGCTAGCTTCAGCGCGGTCATGATACTGCTCTGTAGCAAACTCGTCTTCATCATCACTTCCACCAGCAAAGGCGTCATACAGCTCACCGCCTCGGGTTTTACGTCCTTTCTGGCCGGCCGCGAAGCCTTTTTCACCACGGTTCAAGCCCTCGGCCTCCTCCTCGTCAAGCAACTCAAACTCATAGTTGTCCCGTGGGCTGTTGCGCAGCCTGCGCTGGCGAGCCATGAATAGATAAATGCCGAGACCGATACAGAAGACTACAATCAACCCCAAGGCGCCGTATATCCAGACTTGAGTGCGCGAAGAGACGCCAAATGTGGGCAAAAAGGATGGAAGCCATGAAGAGTTTGATTGGGTGGCCGGGCTTCCGCTAACGGTCGATCCCTGATCAGTAGTGACCTGAGAGGCGGGAGCCCCTGTCCCCGTCGGCTTGTTATTGACTGGTCGGTCGGGGTGGTCGCTAGATGGGGTGGTGAGGGGCTTGTCGGGGGTCGATGCTGAACCGGGCGGCATAGTGATCGTCTCGGCTGCGGCCGTGGTTGTGGTCGGCCTGTCGTGATCCTTGTCGTCATTTTCTGTTGGCATGGGCAAAAGTACTGCTTTCGAAGCATCCCGAGCTTCACCCCACAGCTTGAGATGCCAATCTGTGAAGTTGCCTTGGAATTCGTTGACCTTGGTGTCTCTGACCACAATGGTCCAGGTGCCAACTCCCGACTCACCCCAGTGCACAACACTCATGAAAGTCCAGTCTTTGTAGCCCGACTTGGCGTTATCAAGGCGTCTCGTGACCGAGAGATGGCTGATGACCTTGTTTGGACTGATGAGGTCCACGCTGAGATCGCCACGGCGAGAGTGCTCTATGTTCATGGTTACAGTGACATGCTCAATCCGCTCCAGGTTTGCCTTGGCAAGCATATCTTCAGTAACCTCGAATTTCGTAGCAAGGCCTGCATCACCCTCAGGAATACCATGCTTCACGTGGATCCAAGGCGAGAAGAAGTACGCCTGAGGCTTGACGAGCTTCCAAGTCTTGGCAGCCTCCACGATGGCGAAACTATCAACCTTGCCGTAGCCGTATGTGTGACTGTACTTCTTGCCGATAGTGGTATCCTGCCAATCGCCAGAATCGAGGTTGAGCGGCACGGCCGTCATGAAGGCAAGATATTGCATGTCTCTCCAGGTAAGATCTGGGCGGACCTCCAAGACGAGAGCAAAAATTCCTGCGGCTAGAGGAGCTGCTGCTGATGTGCCTCCGTGCCCATTGTAGCACTGGTTTGTGCCGACATCTGTGGTGTGCTATTCGTTCTTGTCAGTAACCGAGGCAGATTTGTTGAGCAGCAATTAGGTGGAAATCCTTACAATGGCGTCTCCACTACCAGAAGAGTATGTGACGACCAAGTTGGCGGAGCAGGCCTCCGAGTAGTATGGATGCAAGCCCTTCCTATCAATGGCACCCACGGTGATGCTGTAGATGCTGTTGGTGTACCCATCAAAGTTGCAGTTGTCCTCGTTGGCGGCTCCGTTTCCACTAGCAAAAACATAGATTGAGCCTTTTCCGTCCCGGCCCTTTTGCACGGCATTCAACATGGCACGTCGAATTAAAAGCCCCGGGGCGTCCATGCTTTTGCCGTCATCCGGAGGCCCCCAAGAGCAAGAGTAAATGTGATTGTTATGAAAGTCGTAGTTCAGAGCGACGGCCTCATCGGCGTCGCTTATAAGCTTGCTCAGAATACGCAAACCTGAGACCTTTGCGTCGAAGGCGACGCCCACACCACAGACATTATTCCGGACGGCTGCCACTTCTCCAGCACAACGAGTACCGTGCCTGTCGTCAGATAGCCTGGGCTTGGGCTCTTCAGTCTTGTCATTGAAGTCGTATGAACCCTTTGCGTAGTAGTTGCCTTTCAGATCGTCACTGTACATGTCGAGGCCATCATCGACGATTGAAACAGTGGCATTCTTTCCAGTGACGCCATTCAACCAAACGTCTGTAACATTCACGTCATGGCCTAATTGGACAGAATTAAACAGATGCCATTGTTCCAGGAAGATGGGATCCTCGATGTTCAACGTCCTGGCGACCTGTGTCAGCTTCTTGACAGCATTGGCGTCTGGAGCATCCTCCTGGCGGTCCCGCAGAGGGCTTGGTCCAGCGCGAGGGGACGGAGGTACTCTCTTCGGCCAAGGGCTCCGCAAAGCCTGCTTCTCCGAGAACAGGACACCGTCTAGAGCGCTGCTGCTGAAGGGACCACGCCGTTCCAGACCTCGCTTATCCAGACCTCGCTTGACGATGTCATGTGGCGCTTTTTGGGCAGAGAAGACGTGATGACTATCAAGCTCTCCAAGTTGGCCAACGTGTGTCAAACCGAGTTCTCGCGCAACGGAGGTGGGTGATGTATCACGGGCTAGGTGGAGGACGTAGTAGTCATTGGTGTTGAAGTCGCGCGGCGTTACTTTCGAATGCGCGGCGAGGCTGGAAGCAGCACCCAATAGGGCGAGGCCGTAGGAGAGCCTCATCGTTCGAAGCGCCCTTGCGGGTATTGATAAGGGTGGCACTCTCGGGCGTCGATAAGTAAGGTAAAACTAAAGGGAGGAGATCGCTTCTGTTCGATGATAAAATGGCATATGAAGACCGCTCGATGGCGAACGATCGTCTACGTGGCGATTCGCAGGTGGGAGAGAAGAAGCCGGCTTCAATCTGTCAGCACCCTGACGTGAGGGGCGAGACAGGTGAACAATGTGAGTTTCAAGTTACAGGTTGATGTGTGAAAGTAACCCGAAAGAGATAGAAGAGGGAGAGAACAGAAAAATAAAAGAGAGAGAGAGACACATACACACGCACACGTCTTCCAAAGAAGAAAAAAAAGAAAAAGACCAAAACGACAATGGGCAAATGTACCAGAACAAGGACTGAATAGACACGAAGCACGGTGTTTGAATAGGAAACAAAGAAAAAAATGCTTCCAAGCGGCAACCAAATCGAGGTTACGACCACATAAGACGAAAGGGACTGGCTGTTTCAAGCGATTCGGCAGACCATTGCAGGCGTGTCTGGTCCTGGTTCCACCTTGCTAAAAAGAGCACAGCCTCCACATGTCGGCTGGTTGATTTGCTACGTAGGGGTCCTTGCGCCACTGTACGTGGTAGGCACAAGATGAAAGTACGGATATGTGCGATAAGATGACCGGCTGTCTACGTAGTATATACTGTGATTAGAGCATATTTTCGACCGGATTGCACAGTATATGGCAGTATAGGGCGACAAAGGAAATCGGATAGTGAAGGTATCGCTCCCCCGGCCTCACACCCAAACCAATATTCCCAAAGCTTTCGCCCAACATAGCAGTCCAGTACATAAAATAAAAGTAGTTACCTAGGCAGGTAGTTAAGCTTGGTAAGCTCCTGTAAGATTTTCTTAGACCACACATATTACATATATATTAGTCATGAGAAACCTTACATGATCAATGCGGGTGTGAATCCAAGAGACATCACCACCTAATTAGACACAACTGGGAATGGATGCAACTATGGTCGCGTAGGTGGTCGTTGTCCTGTTTTCTCCCTTCCAATACACGAAACCTTTATTCCATGGACACGCCGGTATGCTCTCAACCTAATTGCGATGTTGATAAATGCCAAGCTTGGATCAAGAGTACCTAGCCAAACATTCTAACTCAGGTTTTGTAGCTGCAGGGATGGAAATAACGCGTATGCTACCCAGCCACCCATTTATTGCGGCAAGGTGCACCAATTGAATCGACAAAAATCAAAGCTGAATAGAGCAAAAACATGGGTGCTACGCCACGTGCATATATGGCCGACCCATGGAAAGCACACCAATACTCGTAAAACTCTTGATGGCTGCGTGCACTCCGTACACGAAAGAAGGCCTCGTTATTACCCATATAACTTAGCAAGCCCGAGCTCTAATGAACGACCTACCCAGCTAGGTACCTAGTACAGTACCTTGACTAGTCTAGCACCCATTGGGCTTGGGGTTCGGGCCAGCAGCCACCATTTGGATCGAGACAATAAAGGTACCTTAGGTACCTAACAGCCATCTGTCGTTGATAATTATCCATTACAAGAGCTATAAAAGTTTCCAAAGAGTGTCAATTTCATCAGTGCACTAATTGTATTATCTTTCTTCCTTGTTTCGGTTCTCGTTGAGTGTAACCTCCCTTGTCGCTCACCGTTTGGCGATAAACCAAATCCATTCCATTCTCCACACATGCTCGACCCCAGTCCACCCAGTAGTAGGATACAAACAGTATTCAGTAGTACCTGCTAGACTAGACTGGGTTACCCCCCTGTAGTTTAGGGCCACTCAACCTCCCGATTTTCGTCGGCGACAACAGCCCCCACCCCCTGCCGCCGCTGCCCGGTTGCATATTCCGTCATTTTTCTTCAAGGATCCTCTTTTCCCCAGCCTTGCATTTTATTTCTTCCGTTCTTTTGCATCGCGCCATCCCCCATTGTCTGCTCTTTCTTTTATTCACAGACACAAGACATGATCTGCTAACTTCCCGCACCTGAGGCATGGGTTTCTCTCTGTGCGTGCGGATGCTTGCATAAGGCAGACCTGCACTTCGCCATATCATCCGTTTTTGATACTCGTCCCTTTGACCGCCATGTGTAACATGTAACTAAACAGCTTAGCTTACAGCAGCTACTTTACCTACCTTACCTATCCATTGTACCTACCCTTGGGTCCCAGCAGGATCATACCCGTGCTTCCCGTCACCGACCTACGCGCCGCCAGTCACTGTTTCCCGGACCCGCTCTTCGCGCGGTTTACCGTCGACCATGTCTCATGCTCGATCGCCGTCACAATCGGCACCATACTGGGGCGAGCTCCCCCCGCCCAGGCTCCACCAGCACGACCAGCCGTCGTCGCTTGATACTGCTGCTCCTCGACCCAAACGCGGCTCTGTGCAGACCGCTATAAGTGCTGATCTCACCGAGTCTACACAGAGTCCATATGCCACACCCACGCGCTCAAGTTTTGGCGGCGCCTACGGTCTAGCTCCCAGGCCCCCCTCGCACCCTTATGGAGCTGACCAATACCCAGTTGAACCCGCCGAGAAACGCCAGCGCCGTGGGAGTCGACAGCAGGAACTAGACGGGCAAACTCCTGCCGACAGCGTTGAATCTTCTCCCAATCCTCCATCCGCCTTCTCCCCAACATCCAGATCCGGAACAATGCCTTCTTCGCCTGGTGCCTCCGCAATCCTCAACCCTGGCCCTGCGCGCCACAGAGGACCGCCTAACCAACCGGGAATGGAACCGGAGGATTCCCGCGCACCAAACACTGTTCCCAGTCGTCACCAGAGCCAACGAAATGGTTCATATGACTCTACCGCAACATCAACATCTCGCCCAGGACCGAATGCCAGCGTTGATGCCAATGTTGGTGGGCATAGGAAAAAGTTTGCAAATGATCGTTCGCCGCTACAGAAGCTTGAGCTGACGCTCGACAGCATCACAAAGGAGGAGAAACGTGCCCGCGTGGCAGCTGCCGAGGAGCGCGCCCGGCAGAGGGCCCTGGGGGCTGCCGCTGAGGTTACCGGCCCTGACCATCAGCAGCGCAGCGCTGCTGAGCCTCAGGGGCGTCAGGTGCAGCAAGAAACCATAGCGATGCACAGGGGCCCTCTTACCCAGAACCCACCCGAGGATGGTCCTTTGCCTGAGCCTAGAGTGCCGGCTCTGCCGCCAGCAGGGCATGGCGCTTCGGACATTCCGAAGCGCAACCTCAGCTTCCGAGAGCGTACGGCGAATCGTAATGATTTGAATCTGCCCGGAGTAGATGAAAGGCCACCTGTGATACCGCCCAAAATTCCAATCGTCAGGAGCGGTAGCAACAAGCTCCGAAAGCAACCTCCTGGCGAGCGGCACCAACGGAAAACATCAATGTCTCAGACACCAGGTGGCAACCGGGAAGAGCCCAGGTTCGTGCCACAAAGAGGCCCATCTGTGCGTATTGATGCGCCGCCTAGCCCTCCAGACTACTCGACTGCAGCTGGTCCTCGGCCAGGGCAAAAGGTGTCAGCCCATCCTTCGGACGGTAACGTGTCCCCGCCCAACAACAAAGCTTTGCCACCGAGCGGCCCTCCACAACGAACTCATTCAGGCAAGTTGGTCAAGGCGCCAAGCCTGAGAAATAAAGCTCATCGGGAAGGCGAAGTGGGCCAGTATACTCCTCCTGGTCCAGGAAATGGTGTTTTCGGCAGAGAACAGGCACCGGTAACTAAGGGCCCTATTGCTTTTGCAGGCACTTTGGGTCCCCCAGCTGCCATAACCGCGACTAGACCGGCGACTACTCAGGTACACGCTTCAGATGACGATAGCGACGACGACGACAGCGATGATGAGTCTGTTTCAAGTGAGGAGGGTCATTTTGCGAGACTGCCATTTGTCAATCGGGACAGCTTCAGGCCAGGACAGGGACTCTTCCAAAAGACAACGTATCTTGACGAGTGGACCAAAGCAACGATTGGTACACTCTCTGGGGAGTTGTTGGACCTCGATAGTGTTAAGGAGAAATCGACAGACAAGAGCCAGGCCTGGTGGGAGACTCCACCATCCAAGCGACGGGGTTCGACGTCGTCGCGCCCCAGGAAGGCGGAGGCCTTCGACGGTGAATATGATGAGACTAACGGTAAGCAACAGTATTTCTATTGCAAAGGCACTGATAACCTGGGGCTTCCAATGTGTAAATATGGTGCATTGTGTTCTCTCGGCATGAGCGCACTGCCAATTGAGCTCCCGAAGACTCGCGCGACGAGGACAAGGCTTGCTGTGAAAGGCCGACCACGTCGCTGGAGTGGCGTCGGGTCAAGACAAAGGTTTTTTTTTTTTTTAACAGCCACGCGACCTGCAAGGATTGTAAAGCCAGTCATCGCGCCACCTGGAACTAGACGTGCGCAACCTTGTCCTCGTCGCCGACATGTTCTTATCTGCTCCAAGAAAAATTTCTCCCCAGTACTTTCATCCCATCCTTTAGACTTATGCACTGACTCGACCCACCGTCCTGTTTGTACTCACAGCCCCGACGAGATTCAAACCACCCCTCTACCTCAAATGCGGCCCTCTGCTTCGGTACAGTGGCATTCGCATCGAGCGTGGGACGTCCCGGACCGCGCGGGCCGTCCCGGCGCCGGACAGGGAAATTTGGCGGGGAAGCATCCTGATTGTAACCCGTGACGAAGAATCCTCCTACGAGATCGCACCGACACTGCGTCTATTTGCTCAGCCGATCGAACTCCTGCCCCCACCACCTGAAATGGTGAGCGACGAGCAAGGTCTCGCACCCGAGCATGTTGATCCCATCGCCGGCCACCCAAAGCTTGGCAGGAGAGGTGAGACGCTCTATGTGCGTCCGATTTATCACCTGGAGGAAGCGAAAGATCTCTCGAGGGACGAGACAGATAATGGTCTGTTTGAAAAGATCCGGAGTCCGCCCGACTACCCGCTGGAGGATGGACTTACGGAACCTCATGGTTCGTTTGCAGCTCGCAGGCAACGAGCGAAGTTGGACGGTGAAAAGTTGGACAGGTACAAGGATGTACGTGGCTTTCGGTTGCACGCCGAAAGGGGCTGCACTTTCTGGCGCTTCAACATCGAGGTCGAGCTCAAAGAGCGCGAGCAGCGGATCGCATACCGCATAAACCGCGGCCCATCGACGGGCTTCTGGGTTCCGGCAAGGGGCCAGTCGATGAACATCATGTTTCACAGCTGCAACGGATTCAGCGCGACTGTGAACCCGAATGACTTGAGCGGGCCGGACCCGATGTGGCGTGATGTACTGAACACGCACCAGGCGCGTCCTTTCCACGTCATGGTGGGTGGTGGCGACCAGCTCTACATGGACGCCGTGATGCGTGAGACAAAGATATTCAAGGAGTGGACCGACATGCGTAACCCGATGCATAAGCACAATGCTCCCTTCACACCACAGCTGCAGGACGAACTTGAGGCCTATTTCTTGGAGCGATACAGCATGTGGTTCTCTCAGGGCTTGTTCGGCATGGCGAGCTCCCAGATTCCCATGGTGAACATTTGGGATGACCATGACATTATTGACGGTTTCGGTTCGTACCCTCATCACTTCATGTCAACACCTGTGTTCTCCGGACTTGGCAACGTTGCATTCAAGTATTACATGCTATTCCAGCACCAGAGCGTTCCTGATGAGACTGAGGCCGTCGAACCGAGCTGGGCGTTGGGTACCAAGCCCGGACCTTATATTGCCGAGCAGAGTCGGAGCGTCTACATGTCCCTAGGCGGAGATGTGGCCCTTTTAGGCGTCGATTGCCGAACGGAGCGAACCCACGACGAAGTCATGAGTGACGAGTCGTGGCAGAAGCTCATGGATCGGTGTTACGATGAGATAGTTAAGGGACGAACAAAGCACCTGCTTGTGCTGCTTGGAGTGCCGATCGCATACCCTAGACTTGTCTGGCTGGAGAACATGTGAGTCCTTCCCACATCTTCCATACGATCAAGTTCCATTATTTTACTGACAGTGTATCTCAATGACCAGCTTGACGTCGCGACTCTTCGAACCCGTCAAGGCCTTGGCGAAGATGGGTCTGATGGGTGGACTTTTGAACAGATTCGATGGCGGCGTCGAAGTGCTTGACGATCTCGATGACCACTGGACAGCAAAGCACCACAAGAAAGAACGCAAAATCATAATGGAAGATCTTCAAGATCTCGCCGCTGACCGCAGTGTCCGCGTGACCATTCTCTCGGGTGACGTACATCTTGCGGCGGTTGGTCAGTTTTACTCGGATCCAAAGCTCGGCATTGCGAAACACAAGGACTTTCGTTACATGCCCAACATCATCTCGAGCGCTATCGTCAACACCCCGCCACCGGATATGCTGGCTGATGTGCTGAACAAGCGCAATAAAGTGCATATTCTGGACAATGAAGATGGCGAGAAGAAGCAGACATGGGAAGACATGATCCCGTTGTTCAGTCATGGCGTGGACGGCAAGCCCAGAAACAACAAGCGCCTTCTTCCCCACAGAAACTGGTGCGCCATTCGGCACTATGTGCCGGGGGACACGCCGCCGCCATCGCCTGGGATCGAGGAATGGGTGGACCCCATGGGAACGCCGCCCAAGGGCGGAATCATGCGGCGGTTATCCAAGAAGCGTCCCGCGGAGGTATCACGTCCACCCGTCTCGGGTCCAGGTGGGCTTTTTCGAACGTTTTCGCGCGGAGAGCGTGCTTCGGCCGACGATGTCGGTCCTCCGCCTCGGCCACAGGGGCCAACCCGAACTTTGTCTCTTACTCGAGGCGATTTCCCGTCTGAAAAGCCTTCCGGTGGCGGGATAGGAGGGCTCTTGCGCAGGCTTAGTGGCAGGGGGAGGAAGCCTGCGGTCGACAAAGGCAAAATGGCCGATGATGGTGGCATCAACGGGCAGTGGGGGGGCTACGCCAGTGATGAGGATGATGAAGCCAGCAACGTGCCCCCCGCCGCCGCGAAGAGGCTTGGATTAAGGGGCGGAGGCGCAACTGGAAGAAGTCGCGACTACGACGTAGGCAGCAGTTCGGACGAGTATTACGTGGGGGACGAGTCGTACTTTACTGCACAGCCAGTGCACCGAGACACGCGCCCGCAGCCACCGGTGGAACCTCCAGTCCAGGACTTCCAGCCGAAACCACTACACCGCACACCAACATCCATGACAGCCAAGCAACGTAAACAGGGTGGCAGTCTCGATGTTAACCTCGAAGATGCTCTTCTGGTCACTCTGAACGTGGAGGTTAATGCCAAGGATCCTGCGGGGATAACGACCCCCTATCGTCTTCTTGTCCCGAGGCTCTTCTATGAGTATTCGGACGACCCTCCAGAAGAACCTATTCCAGAGCCAAGTGGGATCAAGCGATTGTTGTCTTTGAAAAGAAACAAGTCGGATCCCGTAAGAACCGGCGGTGGTGGATTAGAAATGATGGGTGCACGAGGACCTCCTCCCGCAGTCTGAAGAGGCGTGGGGGCGCGTGATGGATAACTGCGGGGATACCTTCCAAGTGTGCGGCATTGTTTTGTTTTCGTCACGTTGAGGTTTTAAAAGAATACATGCAGAGATGGATTGTAAAACAGATGGCATCCGTAAACTATATATCACTGCGTATGGATAAAGTACAGAAGTAATTACCAACAGCTACGGTCCTAGTTGCAATTGGATTTCATGATACTTCTGTCCTACTCATCATGAGGGAGCTTGATTTTCCAGCGTTTTGTACCAGCTTCTCGCTGGTGTAATGTGGAGGTCGACACCGATTAGCGTCCCCTTAAATTCAGGTAAAAGTGTTATAGAAAGGTACTTCAGTGATTTGCATGACTTCGTTGGGTTGGGAGCATATTTTTGATAGCTCAAAGCCGGGCTTTGTGTTTTCTTCTTTTTGTCACCTCCTTTTCCCCTTCTTTCTGAAGTATTACCAATAAAAGTTTCATCATTCTGTTGTTTCTTTAGTAGAAGGGGTCTGTAGCAAAACACAGGCGTTAGTACTATTCTTGAGTAATGTCCACGTCGTGGCAGTCCCAGCCTTACCTTCTAGTGGCTGTGACAGGATGCCGACATGTCCCATGTTTCTCAGGCTCTGGCGCCGCACCTTGAGCGGCGCCACTTTGCTCAGAGGGTTGACATGTCGACACGCTCTCTTCCCCAGCTCGAGAAGGAACA
This sequence comes from Pyricularia grisea, assembly GCF_004355905.1. Classification (NCBI taxonomy): domain Eukaryota; kingdom Fungi; phylum Ascomycota; class Sordariomycetes; order Magnaporthales; family Pyriculariaceae; genus Pyricularia; species Pyricularia grisea. The sequence goes on from NW_022156716.1 coordinate 1,088,952, forward strand.
GAGAGATAAGCTAGCATGCCAGGATTGGGCTCGATGATAGAATGCCAAACGTGGCTGTAAGGCAGTCTTCAGATGCCAAATCATACCCCCCAAGAAGCCAAAAAGAAAGAAAAAAATACTTTGATAACCCCGGATCGAGAATTCAGAATCCATCTCGGGAACTAGTCGCCATTCTTGGCAGGGCTGCGGCTGCGGCTTCTCCCGCGTCCTCTTCCGCGAGGCGCACCACCTCCGGTGCCACGACCGCCCGCGCCGGCCTTGTTTGGCGGCGGCCGGACAAACGCAAAGTCTACGTAGACTGTTTGATCGAGCAGCTTGGTTTCATGAGCTCCATCGATGGCAGCACGAGCCTCGGCGAGGGTGGGATACTCGATCAAAGCGTAACCCTGTGCACGACGGGGCAGTTAGTTGCTAGGTTCTATTTTTTTTCTTTCTCCCACGCCCTTGTTTGAAAGAAAGGAAAAGAAAAGACAGGACAAAAAGAGACAAACCTTAACATAGCCACTCCTCCGATCGAGGTTCAGGTGCAGGTTCTTGATCTCGCCAAAGTCGCCAAACTTGTCATGTATCGCTTCCTCGTCTGCCTCCTCATGCACATTGGTAACCATGATGATCCAACCCTCTATCGAGCGCACGGCTGTGGCCTTTGCGTGCGTCTGCATATCGCTAACCTTGGACGCGTTGCCAGAGGCTTCTGGGCTTTCGGCGCGGGGCGAAGCGTCGCCGTCGTGCATCTCAACGTCGGCCATCGTTTCGTAGTTGTTATATTGCAGGCGTAAAGAAGATTCCCTCTGTTATATCCACTCTAGTAGTGCTAATTTCCTGCCGACAGCTATTGGCTTATCGTGTCGCGTCCGTGGTGTGGGTGATTTGCGAATCCCGTTTGGAGCATCGGGTTCATGCATACATTAGTTTGATGGTTAGGGTAGGTAAGAACCTGTAGGTAGTCAGTCAGTCTGTGAGGGGCGAGAAATGGGGACGGACGCACAGACTTACGCAGCCCTAACCCTCTTGGCTCTGATAACTACCTAACTGTCCGGCTTTAACCCAATGATCTACCTACTACTCTATTATTACAGCACTTGATGCTCCATGTCACAAGGGGTTTGCAAACGCGTGCTATCTCATCTGGTATCTTTCAATGTCAATTCAATTCGATTCTCGGCGGTCTCTATTTATCACCATTTCATTATTCTGTCTCGACCAAAGTCATCGAGATCCCAATTTTGGTATCTTCAACAAAGAAAGAAAACAAGAGATCCCAGGCAGCAGCGGCACGGACCTTGAGTCGAAGGTCCCATCAGATTTTCTTTCCCTCCTCCTCCTCTACGCAGCATCGAATACCAACACTTAACAGACCCAAATCCTATCAGCAGACAGTCAGTACCCCCGCACTAATCGCGAGTACTTGGCCATCATATCGCTCAACGTCCTCTATCTAGGAATTCCTTTGAAACCTTGCATATCCATCACTGTATATAGTAACAGTAGACCGCGGACAGAACTTCACCCCTTTTCAGGAGACAAATAATCAGACAAGAAAACGTAGGGTAAGCCTTCACACCTAAAAAAAAAAAAAAAAAAAAAAAAAAAAAAAAAAAAAAAAAAAAATCAACCGAGAAACCTGTATGTTGTGGTCTTTCCATTCGACTGGTCTCCCGCAGCATCCAGCTAGCCTCCAATGCGCAATCTCGCAAGCAGCATGTGCAGTACGTCAATACTACATCCCGTGGTCGGCCGAGGATGTGTGGAGCACAGTCTCCATGAACAGCCATGCTGTCTATCGACCGGTCGTACTGTATCATCGGGGTATGCATACTTCGCAGACTCCGTTAAAAGGCCAAGGCAAGCAACAAACAAAGAGCTCAAGCTTAGCTGGTGGGTAACGCAAGAGATAGTCAGACAGTTTGTTTAATCTTGAGGACCTGCAGGTCAAGTGCCTTTGTGGCTGTGCCCGGATTTTTAAACACAAAAGCCAGGCTTACTGCAGTGGCGATCAGTTCGGAAAAGACAACGTTTGACGCATGGTCGTGCCCGAGCTAGCGTAGATCAGAAAGCGCCACCCATTTTTTTAACCACGATAACAACGATGGCTGTCCAGAAAAAGAACTGGAATATCATGATTGCGAGTATAATCCTTCGTTGGGCTCTCGTTAGTCCGCTGACCTCTCCCCTGGTGTACCAGGAGAGTGCAGTATCGAATTTTCCGAGGTAAACAAGAACCGACAAGAAAGGGAAGATGCTGATAGCCAACATCAGGACAAACCATCTACGCTGCTTTACCCGACCTTCATTTGAGGTATACGTAAGATGTGCGGATGGTAGTCTGTATCGATCTGCCAGGGCTCGCAAATATGGATCACTTCCGGGTTGTAACCGGCGCTCGTCCCAGGGGTACAGATGTGGAATCTCAGATCGTCGTGACGGCCACATCCCAGCTATTCGGTTTTTGAGAGGGGAAGCCCCAAAGGTTGCAGTGCTGTTGTCGCAGAAATGGGAGCCGCGTGATCGACGATTAGGCGGTGAATCTATCTTGGAGCTAATCGGAGAGGTCGCGGGGTCATCGAAACGCAGGGCCCGGCGTTCGACTGCAGTTGAGATCAGCTACCCACACGGACTGTTACTACTGATATGGTGATTGCGGCGACTCACCATCTTTATCATTCACCATCAATGAGAATAGGGGCGTCGGAGTTCGCCTGTGCGCCGTTTTTGGGACACGAGGAAGGTTGGACGTGGCAAAAGTGCTTCCTTTATTCCTCCCCAGTGACGCAAAGCTCTTTTTGCGCTCCCGTCCTTGATTGCTGGCGAAGTTCTGATCGTTAATCCCGCTCTCGCGCCGTATGGCCTGCAGTCTTGCTGCTTCGGGAAGCGGTATGAGTGGAAAAGCGAAGCTGTGAGATCCGTTCGACAGAGCAGACAACGTCGACATATCATAGTCTGTCGACGCCTGGCTGTCGTGATGGTTCGCCATACAATTATCGTGTGCTTCATGAGCGTTGCTGTCATCATGAACTCTCTGTTTACCAAACTGCTTCCCATCGAAAGGGTTCTCCTGATCACTGCTACACACCGAGTCTCGGAACTCAAAGCGTGAGGTTTCGGCCGTTACTCGTGGCGGGAGTGGTAGCAACTTGTCCCTGTACTTCTTGTTTAGGGCGCTGAATGGGTTGAGAATCTTACCAGTCCGGCTCGACTCTGTAGTGTTGCTCCCCTTGCTCAATGAGCTTGATTCCTGGAGGAGCCGTATAGAGTTCTGTGCAAGCCCGTTGACTCTGTGAACACGCTGCTTCGGTACAAAAACGGGTATATTCGAGTCTTTGAGATGTCTGACTTTGAATGGCTGGTTGTCGACTTGATTTGACGGGTGCTGAATGATACGTTCCTTGGAGCCGCATTCGTCAAATTGAGCATCATACAGACTTATATCATCGTCTGATACATCTGCGACGCTGCTGCCGGTAAAGTTGACGGACGCACCATAAATAAGCTTGGAGGGTGGCTTCGGAGGAGGATAGGATGGGCTACTGTCATTGACAGCTTGGAATGTCCCTACTGTTTCCCACTCATCCCTATCGTTCAGAGGCTCTTTCGCACGCGGACACTGAATTTTGTTGACCTCTGAAGATTGCTTCGTTTTGGTTGCGCTACTAGGTCGACATAAAACGTCCATCTGAAGGGGCACCGGCACCCTGACCGTGGCACCTTGACTCTGGCTCACCTCCCATGAAGATTTTATGGCATCGGGATGCAGAAATCGCAACGCAGCAAGCTGGTCGCGGTTGATTCTGACAGACTCACCAGCCTCGCACGATGATGGGTGCTCAGGGATAGGAGACGGTAGCGTGAATTTCTTGTACAGCGATTTTGATGGACTGCAGCTTGGAGTCCTGCTGTGTTTACTCGATAAGCTTTGGCGCTGAAGTCTGGCGCTAACTTCTCTCTCCCTCTTGTCCATGAGAAAGACACCGTAAGTGGTCTTGTCATACTTGAAGGGATCGTCGTCAGATTCTGTGGTGGCGCCCATAGAAAATGCTCCAACGCTGAGGTGCGCACGCGGAATCTCGGCGGGCCGCGCACGTGTCGACAAGGTGAGCGGAGGAGGTATGAGACCGCCATTGCTGCCAAGGTCACTACTGAGAAGGGCTTGCGAATCCGAGAGAGTAGAGAATGATAGTCCGCAGGATATCGGATGGCCGCGGGCTGAGTGCGTCGATGTACCGATGGGGGCATCGAAGAATGCGAGTGTAGGAATGTGCGGAAGCGAGAACAGTGGCCTGTCGTCGTTCGAGGTCGCCGTGACGGACCACAAAGGATCTTTGTTAATGGCCGAGGAACCGTCGCTGCCTTCGTCCCCCTCATGAGTGAAGGGCGCCGTATCTGTTCGGCTAATGTCTGGACTGTGAAGGACATCGTCGGGTCTAAAGCCACAGCGAGCACCGGCACCTGACCGCAGCGCGCTGAGGTTTGCGGGACTCAGTCTGTCGAGAGAGGAGCTGCGAGGAGCTCCGCGGAAAGGGGTGGTGTCCAGGGTGGCATCTACGCCACGGCTGGATGATGTTCCCTGGTCAGATGCAGCAGAGCGATACTTGTCGTAAATGCGGTCAACAGTAGTGATAGACTGGAGTTCGGACACGGTACTCGGCGAGTTGAGGCTTCTGTGCTTCGGCATGGGCAGTGGGCTAGAATCTTCCGAAACAATAAACGGATCGTCGGGATTGCTGCGGGCAGAGTGGGAAACTACAGTCTCCTCGTGGTTGTACAGGACCAGCTCTCGCTCTGAGGTTATTGGGGCATTACCGTGACTGTCGGGTGTGGCTTCCTTGACGGGGCTCGAACAGCCCAGGGAGATTGCATCAGGGCCCAGGAGGACTTGATTGTCAGAGATGCAGTGTAAAGTGGCAGACTTCTTGGTGGAGGGGGCCGGTTGCCAGATGCTGGTGGCAGTCTCGGGCTCGGTGCTGCTGTCGTTGGACGCGATTCGATTCGATGCTGTCGACGTGGATGTATGGGACCTTCCAGTTATATTGCGGTGGGCTTCGTCCAGACTAGGAAATCGGCACCCACGACGTGCCGAAGCGGGCGTCTCGGGGCCAGGACTGCCATTGGCTGCCCGTTCATTTGGCCGGACTCTCGGAACCTCGATCTGAAGTTGCGGTTTCGATCGTGATGCCTGAGAATCGGAAATACAAGTGGGAATCATGTCAGCCACTTCCAACGCCCGCAGCGCCCTCGCTTCTGGACATGACATGTTATAGAACCAAGGGATCCAAGGCAAGTTTTGTCTGTCAAACAGACCGATATGGTATATCAAGCTGATGGCATGCAGAGTAAGACCCTATCCCGGGATCAGGACTCTACTTTTAGCGGTTGGCCATAAAGTAGGATGATGGAAATTCGATTGTATGGGTGAAAAAATAAGGATATGGTTGAGGTGGCCAGGGCAAAGCCCCCGGAGTGGAGTTGTGTTATATGGTCAGCGGCCAGAGTAATAACAAAGTGAGGGCAAGGTGAGATGAGGGTGAGTGACGTGCAATAATCCACCGGTGGTGTTTGTCGGTCCTTTGTGTTGAGCAGCGGTTAGGTTAAGGACGTTTCTTTTATGTCATGGTTACAACTTCACAAGTTTTGACTGAGAGAACACTGCCCTATGTCCAGATCATACCTGCCTACCTATCTTAGTTACTTAACTGCTCCTCAATCAGCACTCCAGCCCAGTACCACTCGAAGCTCAAGAGTTATGGTATTCTCGAATGCCTGCATATATGTGCCGAAAAAAGAATAAGAGTAAATAAATTGCCGGAGTATATTTGGGCCAGAAGCCCTGTTTCCTGGGCGCTCTGCAGAACCCTGTTGCACATGGCAGTCGAGGTATCACCGCTGGCTGCCCTTTGCCCAGTGTTTCCAGATATGCCAAAATATGTGAAATGGAAGCGTGATAATTGAATTCGACAGGTTCCCATCTCCAATGTCACCCATGAGGTTCAATTCGCGATACATATCCGCTGTTTTTGATGTGTGCCATCCCGTGCGGCTACGACGTTTCGCCATGGGCCGGCCACAAAGCAGCTGGAAGTCTAAAGATCACGCACTCCGAACAAAACAAGATTGGCTGTCCCAACCAAATGCGTGTATGCTTTTGAACCAAGTAAATGTAACTTTGAGGTTGTCGGTTGAACATTAGAATACGTAGATGGTTTCCAGTTATACCTTCAAGATGAATATCAAGAAAAACTGTTGTAAAAAATAAAATATAAAAAAATAAAAATAAAAATCGAGCCGCGGGTCAGGAGTTGTATATCAAATCAAAGAACGTATCCAAACCAATCCCACAATAAATACCTACCCTACCAAGCCTACTTAGGCACAACTAGGTACCTCACCTGCCTCATTCGTATATACTGTAGGCACGATAGTTAATGTACTGTAAAGTCGCTGGCGACAAAGGGGTTGTTCATCAGGCTGGCAGTATGTTACGGTAGGTGATACCACAACATCACATTAAAACGTCGGACTTGAGATAATTATCTGGGTAAATCAGTCAATAGTTTATTTCATAGCTTGGTAAGATACTTTGTTAAGGTAAGATAAGCCAAGGTACCTGATTTATCAACTCTCCCTAGACTGTCAATAGTTCACGTTCTAAATAATACTGAACCAGACCCCCAGTTGCTTTCTTAGTGCGGCGTAGTACGGTACTTGTAGGCAAATCGGCCCCACTACCTACGCACTTACTTGATTGAACGAACCCCATGGAGAGAGAGCATTGAGTGTCAGTGAGTGAGGTGGGGGAAAACAGGGTGTCAGCCTCCACTCTACTGTACGTACTCGTAGTACATACATGTCTGCGGGGGTCTCCTGCAGCTAAGTTCGCACTTTCCACAACACCGGTTGATGACGTTTCAATATTTCTTACCGCACGAACTTCCCTCTCCACCATTAATGATGTACTGCGCGTCGCCCAAACCCATAACTCACTATCTTGGTACTTTTGTTTACCAACGCGCTCTCGATCCATCCAACCCACGGAAGGCCGGTCGGACCTGTCAGCAAGCGAGTCGTGCAAACCGCGCAACTCGTTGACTAGTAGGTCGGGTTTCATGCAAATGCCAGGTCGTCGTCGTATCTGCCCCATGCCTCGGGTGCAAAACACACCAGAATTTCTCACTGTCTGTCGTTGACATGCTTGCGAGCTGAGATCTGGATGAGGATTTGCCCCGAGTTGCCTCAAGAAAACCAGGGCAAGGCAGCTTTCTTTCATACCTCTTTCTGAAGAACTGACTCGGATGCGTGTGTCAAAGTAGCCGGTAGCCACTCCATTTTACCCCTACCCTCCTCACCCAGAACCTTTGCCTTGCTTTGCAGTACTTTAGAATTAGACTACCTTACCCACATACCTACATTAGCCCGCCCCGATGCCTACCGTTCGCACATACCAAAGTCATATCTTTTGTATCTGATCTGCAGCCAGATGGTCGATCGTTACCTTTGTAAGACGAGCGGACTTTGGCGCGCTCCCTCCCATACTCCTAAAACACTGACTGCATTTGTTTCGATTTCTTGCATGCATGCGATTCCGATCCTACACGGTTGCATTTGCATTGTTTGCCATTCCTACCTACCTATCCGTACCTTACCTACCTTACTTAACAGGCTCGTAATATCAAAAATCTCCTAGCATAGCTTTCGTCCGGAGGTTCCATTTAGTGCATAGAGAAGCCCAAAATCGATCCCATCCATGAAACCTGCAGATAATAACAGGCTCTCATTATCCCGGAATTCAACAACCCTCCCCATCCGACTGGTTAACTCTACTCCCCAAGGGTGAATGGGGTCAAATTCCGACATGTCAGGTTCCAACGCGAGCGAGCCATCTTCAGCTGTGGCACGGAAACCAGGGGTGGCATTGGCAGGTCTCCCCGAGGAGATTCTTCTCGCGATACTACTTTGTAGGACCTCTGCCAGACGATAAACACAACCCCCGGCCTCAAGTCCTTCTCTGTTCCCCAGGCTAACCCATGGCGCCCCGCAGACCTGGAGCCGACCGATATCGCTCGACTACAGCAAGCGTCCCGAAAGTTCTGCAGTCTGTTTCGGGACAACACCTTCTGGCGCTCCATCTGCCTCCAGGAGTCTCCCTTTCTCGAGACTTACAATCGCCGCCGAGTTGGTCTCTACAACCCAAGTCGAAGTCCGGACTCTCTTCAAAGAATCGCCATACAAGTCAACCATGAAGCCGATCTCAAATCCGAATGGCAGGCTCCTTTTAAGAAAGAGAGGCGTCGGATAATGGCAAACTGGGACCCGACATATGTGGGCGAGAATGTCTCATGGTACAGCGAGTACATACAGCGACACGGAAAGATCACCATCAATTGGCTTCAGCAGCCACAAATAAACGAAGGCTCAGGAATTCGGGCGAATGAGGTCAAGGGTGTGGCCCTCTATCGCCCGGACAACCCCGAAGGAGAGTCGGGCAGGACAGGCAACGTTTACGCTGTGTCCCCATTGGAGGACGGATCGGTGTGCCTGTGGGATGTCAACGGTACCAGTCGTAAACCTGGAGCTATCGCCGCCAAGAGCGAACCTGGAATTCTGTTTATTGATGGACCAAGGGGTAACAATAGCCTGCGCTCAAAGAGGGTCGACAGTGGCGTTACAGAGTGCGTTGCGGTTGACAGCCATCGCGGCAGGGCATTCGTAGCGGTTCAGAGTCATCTTCTCGAAGTAGACCTGGAACGGATGTCAGTTGCAGGTTGCGAATCTTTCCCATGGTCAATCACTACCATGTCAACTGCCGACCCGAACCTCCCTCTGACGGTTGGGACTACTCATGGCTTGCATATTCATGACTACAGAGCAAGAGGATCTGCGATACAGCGTGTTGATGATGGAAATGGGATTGATCACTTTGACAGGTCAGGCGCTAATGGCTACTATGAGAGATCCATGCGGGCCCTGTTCGCGGACGATCCACTGCCCCCATATACGTCCCTTGCACAGCCAGGACCACTGAGTATCCTACACCTCGGGGAACTTAGCGGCGCGTCCAACGACATTTATGTTGCTGGCCGATTCTCCAACATTCTTCATTACGACCGCCGAAAATTTGGCACGATCAAGGACTCAATTCATTCTGGCGCGCGCCTGTGCAGCATGACATCTCTTCCATATCCCTACAACCACCTGGCCAGCGAAGGACGAAGAAAGGGGCAAATGTCAATCGCGGAGGTCAAGGAAAGCAAGGAGCTGAGGGGTCATACATTGGTTGCCTGCGGCGAATACAACACAAAAGGTTCCTTGGAACTTTACGGACTTAGAGACGGCGCATCATCTTTGTCCCCTCCGCTGAGCTCGGAGAGTATCAAAAACCGCCAGACGTCCTCACCTTCAAAGCTGCTATGTGTTTCGAATCATGGAACACGTCTGGTTGTTTCTAATGGGTCCGGTCTCATAAAATGGTTCGAGCGTGACGGGTTCACTGAAGTCCGAAAATGCCGGGTCGGTCAAAGTAAAGCGGCTCAGAGTGCAGGGCTAAGAGTACTTGGTTCGGCATCGGGTTGTGAAGATATGGCACGGAAGCTACTCCCGATCGCGCACCAGGAGACAGTTAAAAATAATGATATTTTGTTCTGGACTGGCGAGAGACTTGGTCTTGTAGGTTTCTCGGCCAGGCCAGGCTTTACCATGGACGAATTTGAGCAGGAGGCCAAGTCGGCAACAGAGCTCGAACAGGAGCGGGTGGAGCGTAGTTATAGGGAGGGCATGCGCCTTGCGCTGCAGCGTCAGGCCGAGGATGTTAGATTTGTCCGGGGGCTGGGACTCGGGGCTACGATGTAACCATGTAGTAAACCGAGCACGATTGGTCACGACCCCCTCCTAGGTGTTCACGTCTAATCCCAACCCGGAGAACAAAAATTAAAATGTTTTCGAAATGACTGCAAGCTACCTGTATATGTGCAACAAGCTGCAAAACACTGATACCTCCAGAGAATAAAACCTGGCTTGGTAGTTAAGTCTTGATTATGTGGCGCAAAAATATATACTGTCCATGTATAAAACTTATGACATATTTGGTTTCGCCAATTGGACGCGGCAGTATACCATTTATTGTACCGCTGTGCAAGATGGGGCGACCAGCAAGGATAAAGTAGGTAGTTCAATGTCCCCTCCATACACCTATACGATACCGTTTCGTAACACATATAGGTAGGTAGGTCTCTGGCTATCTCTGCCTAAGCATACCCCATAAGCTCAAGTGAAAACAACCACAGCCTGCTTATGTTTGCAGCAGATACTCTTGGAATGTAAATGCGAACACGGCGGCCTCAGCAGCAAATTGCCAAGCCCAGCTCGAAAAAGTCCTTTCGTACCAAATCACATACCAGACCGGGAAAATCGAATAATTATCACCCATGAAACCCGACCAATTATGTTTGCAGGTGGATATAAGCTTACAACACCGAGGCTCTTAGGCCTACAAAATCACCAAACGCCTTTTATTCGCTTGATATAACGAGTCAAACAAAATGCCCAACGCCAACTGGTCGTCGTGTCACATGCACACCTTCAAGACTGCGAATTATGCGCATCGCCAACAGGTGTCGGTGCTATGCGTCTCTTCTTCGGCTCTTGACTAGAGTCCTCTTTGTCACTTTCACTGATGTCTCGCTTGACGCCTGAGGCAGTGACGGTACTTGGGTTTGCCACAGAACTGCGTGGTGTCTCGGGAGGCGTCGTAATGGGCACCCCTGTTACCTTGCCAGAGTTGGTCGCGGCTATACCCGGCACAGTTCCTCCTATGAGTGTTGGTGCATTCAATATCCCGGACCCATGGGTAACGACAGAACATGTCGAGTTGGAGCGTGCCGGAGACGACGGTCGCTGTCCCGTGGCTGCAAATGCTGGTGGAGAAGGCGCGGCAAACGAGCTTGAAGCTGTCCGCTGATGCGACTGTGACGCATGAAATGGTGAAGGAGGCGCAGGTACCGTGGTGGGTGTGGGGGCCGGAGTATTTTGGCTTGACAAGACTGTCGTTGTGGGAGTGACACTTTGTCTTGGTGGCAACTCCCCGGTGTAGACCTGGCCAAGGTCCGAGGGCGAAAATGACAAGGTCGAGCAGAAACCATCCGAAGAAGATATCAGTAGCGTGTGGCCATCCTTGGACCTGCACCGCCAGATAGACATGAATGTCAGTAGGGGAAACTCAATTGACTGACACATGAGAATGAAAATTCACTCACCAAGCAAGATCAGTGAAGGTTGCACAATGAAGATTGCTGACGATGCAGATGGGGGTCATTTGTTGCGTGTCATAGAGCAGAACGGAGTCCTGGGTTGCAACTGCGTATACCATTCTGTACGGCAGGGCGAAGGCGGGCTTCGGGCCGGGGCTAGCCGATGCGGCCTCAGGATTAAGTGGTTTACCGGCTGTGCCTACCGCTTCACCACCTGGCGGCGGTGGGGGATCCATGACCGAAGATGCCGGAGACGGCTTTGAAACTGGTTCGGGAAGGGAAGGAATAGGCTCCTCGGCTGACGAAGTATCAATGGTGATATGCCTAGTTGCGGGTGATGATTGCCTCAAAGTATATATGATTGGAGAACACCTCACGACGACAGATGGCTTTTTATGTCCTGGAAGATGACAGATGGGCGGCTTATTGATCCCGCCGCGTGAGTAGATGAAGACAGTGTTTGTTACTTCGTAAGTTGGCTTAGCCCCTTCTACCTGGTGCTGTGTTTGATATTGACCTGCGGGTGTGATCAGAAGACTGCCATCGGGGGTGAAGGTCAGCCTCCTGAAAAACGATGTGAGTGTTTCGTTGTGATAGAGACTGGCATTTTTCATGCCAAGACTGGCGCTGGGATGAGGTTTTGGGGATGGCTCCATGGGCATAACTGCCGGCAAAGGCATCGAAGGGGCGGGCGACACAGAGCGTCTCGACGAGAAAGATGACCTCCTGCTGTGACTTAGCACACTGGGCGGGTTCATTGGCAGGGCCATGGAGGTTGGCGTTCCAGGTGCAGACGGTGCAGGCGACGAGGCAGCCACGGAGTCGAGAGCTGAGACCTGGGACCGGTGTCCGAACTCGGGGGGCGCCGGACTGTGAGAAGATATCCTCCTTGGTGGCAAATCCGTCTTCATGTGCCCTGCAATCTTTTGCGGTTTATCCTCGTGGCCGCTCAGTGTGTATTTGCCATCTTTTGTCCTCAAAGCATATATGTGAACCGAGCGATCTGACGACTGCGTGGCTATAAACTCGTCCAAAGGATCCCATGCCACTCCCTGGACGTAATGGCTATGCTCGGCAATCTGTCGGACCAGCGCACCTGTCGCAGCGCTGTATATACGAGCGACGTTGTCCATGCTCCCAATAATAAAATACTGGCTGTCAGGAGACCAAGCGAGATCATAAATCTCGGCGCCGGAGGATCGGCACATATTCTTGGTGCGCCATGTCTCCTTGTCCTCCAGACCTTCAGATCCAAAAGATGCTGGTAAGTGGTTCTCAGCTGGTATCCAGAGTATGATGTTTCCGTCGTCGCCAGCAGAGGCCAGCAGATCACCTGGAAGCTCAGATAGGTCAGCACAGGGGTCTGGCATGTGGCATAAGACAAAGCCATCCATGACTTTTGTTATTGTTCTCGGATCCGACCTTTTGGCGCCCAGCGGACAACATTAACTGCTTGCGTGTGCTTCTGAAGACTTGAAAGATACTCGACCTTGCGGTCATCCCCGTCTGTTACAACCTTCCATATCTGGATCAAGGCATCTGTAAGTATGAGAAAGAAGCAGAGAAGGATATTTCTGCAGGGCAACATACGCGGACGTTATTATCACCGCCAGCTGTGGCCAAACGGCCCTTTCCAGTTGGCTCGAAATGAGACGAATATATGGGGGCAGTCTGGTCATGCCAGTTGATGATCAGAGGCGTGCTTTTCATGGTAGTAGATGGAGGCCGGGTCCTGGAGAGGGCGTCGACGGTCGAAAGTTACGGGGGCTTGCATCGACGAGGATTGCGGTTGGGAGCTGCGAAGGCAGCCGGCATGGACTCGCAATACGTGCGATGGTGTTTATAGGATCGAACTATAAGTTTCTTCGGAGCCAGGTTTGCCTGAGAGATATATGCGGTCGTGTACGAAATTGGATCGGTCGGGCGATGTTCAGATCGAGGCTAAGGCTTGACTACATGGAATCAGGGCCAGGAGGGACGCGATTTGAGGTAGAAATCGAGTGTTTGGTTGATGGGGACGATGTGCTGGGTCTTTTTGGATGCCGAACCCAATGAAGCCGTTTCATGGAGTTGAATTCAGGAGAAATCAATGTCGAGGCTGCCAGGATCCATGTCTTGGGACGTTTCTGGTGTGTGGTGTAGCTTGATGGCACCTAACCTGGCACGTCTGCTCCTGCGTGGGCGAAAGGATAAAGCGGCGCGTTGATAGGTTGGACGTTCTCGCGAGAAGCGTGGGTGGAGTTCTTCATGCAGCAGCTTTGCTCACCACCGTGCTTGCAGGTGTTGGGGGGAATGGGTGGGGTCAGGTGTCCAGGTATTCAATTTGAGCTCTGCATGTACTATGTAGCTGGGGTTCAAATTACGAAGTACATGTACTGTACGTATAAGAAGGGTAAGAACGGTACGTCTCTTATTTACCAGGGAGGTAAGCTTGGTAAGGTAAGGTGCATACCAACCTAGCAAGGGGGTGCCAAAAAGATAGGGACACCAAAATCTCACCAAGCTTCTGTTACCTTCAACACTTTAGAATAAGGGTTTTACAGAAAAAAAAAAAAAAAAAAAAAAAAAAGCATATACATATGACTTCGAATCCAGCTGCGGTTATGGTGATGAATGGTATACGACAAGTACTGGGTTGCTGAAGTGGCTTTGCAATATTTGATTTCCGATTAACTGGCAAATTTGGCCCTGAGATGTGAGGCTTACTCCTTGTCAACTTGCCTAAGTACCCACCATAGGTACCCACCCAGCTACTGTAGGTAGGTAGAGGTAGGTAGGCAAAAGCAAGTGAGGTAAGGTAGGAGGTACTGCTATCTGTAATCAAACAATTTCGCCGGATGAGTCGTTGCAACTGGTGATCTCTAATCTTTTTATTTATTTATTTCCTCCCTCGTTTTATCCTGGTCAGTCTTTCGCTAATTCTCCGATTGACTCTAAAATCTTGTATCAACTCAGTACTTGGTATCGCTCCATTTTGACTCAGTTAGATACCTGCTCTCAACTGTATGTGCCTAATTACCTTCCGCCCTAATGCAGGTAAGGTAGGCAGGTATCCATGCGGAGAATGCCATCTGCAGCTACCTTTGCCATGATGATTGGGCAATCGGGGCAATCGCTTCTGTGCTGACTGCAGATGGAAATGTGACCCAAATTTACAGCCCAGTGCGACTTCCATTTCAAATCACTCACTCGACCTACTTTACTGTATTTACTGTCTTGCATTATTACCAAGGGTTTCCTTTCACCCTGTCCTCTTAACCTGACCAGTCAGTCTCCATACCTATCGATTTCTGGGTAAGGTAGATTGTACCCTGCGTGGCCAACGAATTCTTTTTACGGCTGATAGCCCGCGCTAGTCAACGAAGTACAAATATGCATGTGCGTGGGCAGTTGAAGCTTGTTCTCCGACCGTGGCAAAGTACATCGTAGGTACGTGCAGTAGAACAAACGTCCAGTTCCATCCAAGCAATACGGATTTGCCACGGGGACCGCCGACCCGTCCCAGTAGCCCGACCCGAACCCGACACCAGGTGAGCATTCATTTGTCATCCAATCCTAGACACTATGTACAGAGTACAGCTACTCGACCTGCTTTACTACGTATAGACGAATGTTACAAGCCCACATTCCGAGACCCTGGTACAGTATAAAAAAGGGCATTTATTCAACACTACGCCTAACTATGGGTTAGAGCAGATTTTGACCATCTATTTTTAATACAGGTATTGGACAAAGCACTGTTTAAAAGGCTCGAAAATCACGGAGTTTGCTTATGTTGCTGGGTGATACCATGGTTTTAGGATGCTAGAAAGAAAGGAAAAAATACTTTTTTTTTTCTTTTCCTCTTACCAGATACTTCGAAAACTGTGCCAGCCTATTGGAATATACCCATGTAACCTCCCAAGCCTCCGTAGTGCTGATAGCTATTACCCTATGTAATACATTCCTACTGTATCTACCTATACAGTACAGTACACATCAGTCTCCCCGTCATACCAGCGTTACATTCTCGTTTGTGCAAATTAGCTGCCTAGGTAGGTAGCTAGGTAATTAGGTAATTACTGTCTATCAAAGATAAGGTATGCGTCCCTACATCACCCTGCAGTTTGGCTACCTTGAATTAGTCTAGCCCCGTTGTCTTTTCTCTTAAGTTCCCCGCTTCAACGACCAGCCATGTGGTATGTGGTTTTATACAGCCACACCATGCCCTTTCAGATGAACAATTTTTTGTACGGGCTGGGATCATGGCATTTGACCCTCTGCTATATTTCTCACCGCATGAGTCAAAAATTTGTTGCATCCGTCAGTTTCGAACCTAGTAACGCCGTATGCGAAGTCTGATCGGGATAAATCTAGAGCGAGTACCGTACACGGAAGCTTGGCGTGGAGAAATAAGGTAGAGAGAGACAGAATAATAAAGGTTTGGTTCGTCGGCACGAGGTGCGATTTTCAACTATTACATAGAAGGGTACCTACCTAAAGCGATTGATTGTCCTTTTTCACACTCAACGAAAAGAGCCTTGTTGGCATTTGATTTTATTTTTATTTTTATTTTATCTCTGGGGTTCCTTTTTTTTTGGTCTTCGGTCAATCTGTCCTATCTCTCTCTCACACTTCTTTTTTTTTATTTTATTATTTTTTTGTGGTTGGTCATCCTTTGCGGGGGTGACTTCTCTTTGCCACTGTTGAAACTCGCTTGCTCAAGTGGGTTTATTGGTCGTCACTAGACTCTCTTGTTTTTTTTCCTTTCTCTTTTCCCCCTTGAATTTGATTCTGGATTGTTACCTACCCATTAAACAAAAACACGCTGGCAAACCGGCCCGACGGTTTCAGTGCAGTGACATTGGCAGAATACACAGCATTCGCTTGAGCAAACACACAACCAATCTCTCTAGGCAGAAGGAGCTAAATCTGTCTGCCAAAGCAAAGGAGCAGCTGTCCTCCCAAGTGTCATGGACGGCGACTACCTTCGCCTCAGCGCTGGTGCTGGCTTGGGCCTTGTCGGCCTTGGATCCGTCCCCGCTGCACATGCTCTCATCCACCGGGTATTCGCCAAGAAGCAGGCCCGGGACGAGATATACCAAGATGCCGATGGCAAAAGTACACCGGAAGCGCAGGCCAAGTTTTCGAACACGCTTCCCAAGTTCCTGGTCATCTTTTTTGCTTCAATAGGTCTTGCCGGTTCGCTTGCCGTCGGGGTACTCGTGACCCAGGGTCGTGGCGGCCGAAACCTTTTCCTGGATTCATGGTTTAATGCCGGAGCTTGGGTAAGTACCTCCCTTATCCATTTTTACTTCCCTGGGCGAAAGCGCCGACTCGCTTATACTTGCCGTACTGACTGTCATACTTTGAAATAAAAGAGCTTATTCCTAGTCCAAGCCATCGCCATAGCTTCAAGCAGAGAATGCACCCACGCATACCGCCTTGGCATATATTCGTTCCTGGCAGCCGCCGCGTTCTGCGCGAGTCTTGTCCTACAGGCCACTCGCACTGGTGAATACCTCATGCTCCACGATAAGGTTCTTTTCTCATTTGGGGCTTTCCAGATCTTCGCCATTCTGGCTCTGGCCCTTGCCAGCTTCTCTATACAGCGTCGCCCGGACGTTTTTGACGACGAAGGCAGGCTTGTGGATCGAATGTACACCGCCTCGGCCTTCAGCAGATTCAACTTTAGCTGGCCCAACTACATTTTGAGTATTGCACGCAAGCAGGGTGACCTTGAGCACAAAGACCTGGGACGTCCGAACCACTATGTGCGGGCAAAGGATGTTTCGGCTGACTGGAAGCGCCGCGGCTACACTACCCGTCTCTGGCTCAGCATCGCACGTGCTCACGCTTTCGGCTTCGTTCTGCAGTGGGTGTTGACATTCATAACCTCGATACTCAACTTTGCACCCCAGTGGGTGATCCTGCAGCTGCTCCGCAACCTAGAGAGCCGAGAACCCGGAACACCGTACTCCCTCGACGTCTGGATGTGGGTATTCTGGCTTGGGGCGGCGATTGTGGTTCAGAACTGGGTCGAGTCGTACGTCTTCTGGCTCTCTTGGGTCGAGCTCACGATCCCCATCCGCTCTCAGCTGTCGGCTCTTGTTTTTGAAAAGGCCATGCGTCGAAAAGACGTCAAGGGCGCTGAGAAAACCGACAAGGAAAAGGAGACCGACGTCACGTCCCCCGAGGAACAAGGAGAGGAGGACGAAGCCGAAGCACTGAAGAAGAGCAAGCAGGGAACCGTAAACCTGATCGGTGTCGATGCGTACCGGGTCGGAGACTTTGCCGCCTATCAGAATCTCTTCCCTGGTAGCTTGTTCAAGCTCATTGTCTCACTGACCTTCCTCGTGTCCTTGTTGGGGTGGAAGCCGTTGCTGGCCGGCTTCTCGACCATGATCGCCATCTTGCCTATCAACATATACTTTTCCAAGAGCTATGCGGCCGCTCAAGATCGCCTGATGAAGGTCCGAGACGAGAAACTGGCCATCGTCACCGAGGCGCTTCAGGGCATCCGACAAATCAAATTTTCGGCTCTCGAGCCAGAGTGGGAGAAGAAGGTGGGCAGCGTCAGAGCGAAGGAGCTCAGATGTCTTTGGCAAGTGTTGAAATCAGATACCGCTTTGCTCGGCTGCTGGGTTGCCAGTCCAATTCTTCTGTCTGCCATATCGTTAGCTGTCTATGCCTACCTCAATGAGGAACTCGCCCCTTCGGTTGCTTTCGTCAGCCTTGGAGTGTTTAAAGCGCTCGAAATGACATTATCGGTGGTCCCGGAGCTCACGACAGATCTCCTCGACGCTTGGATCTCAGTCAACAGGCTGGAAGAATATCTCAACGGCCCTGACATTGAACAGGTTGCCAAGGAATCCGATAGCATCGTCTTTGAAAACGCCTCGATTGCCTGGCCCTCGGATTCAAAGCTCGACGAAGGTGAAAGGTTTGTTCTGCGTGACGTCAACATCAACTTTCCGCGAGGCGAGCTGTCTGTCATTTCGGGCAAGACAGGTACTGGCAAAAGTCTTCTTCTCGCAGCCATCCTTGGCGAGGTTGATGTACTGGCCGGAGATTTGTACCTTCCTCGTGCACCTGCTCTACAGGACAGATACGACAGCAAAGCAAACAAGTCGGACTGGATTATTCCCAATGCTATCGCCTATGTTGCACAGATTCCATGGATCGAAAACGCGAGTATAAAAGACAACATCCTCTTTGGGTTGCCTCTCGACGAGGATCGGTATCAGGAGACGGTTGAAGTGTGCGCACTCAAGAAGGACCTTGAGATCCTCAACGATGGCGAAAACACGGAGATTGGAGCCAATGGTATCAACCTCAGCGGCGGACAAAAGTGGCGAGTCACCCTCGCCAGAGCCATGTACAGCAGGGCAGGAATCCTGGTGCTTGACGATATCTTTAGCGCAGTAGACGCCCATGTCGGTCGCCACATCTTCGAAAGGTGTCTCACAGGCAGGCTGGCAAAAGGCCGGACCCGCATCTTGGTGACGCATCATGTTGCTCTATGCGAGCCGAAGACCAAGTACATGGTCGAGCTTGGCGATGGCAAGGTACAATGTGCTGGAATGGTGGCTGAGCTTAAACAAAACGGGACCCTGGAGCAAATCAAGAGCCATGAGGAGCCGCAGCAGGATGCCGCCACCGCCGCCACAAACACAGCGGTCAACTCTGACGGCTCGGAAGATGGCGAGGATGAGGCTGAAGGAAATACCCTTAAGCGAGTCACATCAAAAGCCATCGCCAAGAAGTTTGTGGAGGATGAGTCGCGGGAAAAGGGTGCCGTACGGAAAAGAATCTACTCTGGATACCTCAAAGCCAGCGGCGGCTGGTTCTTCTGGATGTTGGCCCTTGCCATATTCTTCACAAACTCTTCCTTGGGCCTCATCAGATCATGGTGGCTCAAGCAATGGACGGGTAGCGGTCAAGACGTTAGCTCAAACGTCTTCCATGGTCTTGGCATGTCCAATATGGGACACTCGGGTTCTTTCCAGCCATCCTATCCTTATATTTTTGGCACGCCACAGCAAACACCGCTAACAGGAGTAGTAACAATGGGCTCCACGATCGCCTCGCAACAAGAAAAGCACAGCGTGCAGTTCTATCTTGTCATATATATCGCGTTGGCCATGTCGGCCGCCTTCGTTGGTACTTTAAGATTCTTCTACATCTTTACAGGGTCTGTGAGGGCGAGCCGTCTCCTCTTCCGGCAGATGAACTTTGCCATCCTGCACGCGCCCCTGAGGTGGCTAGACACGGTGCCAGTCGGACGCATCTTGAACCGTTTCACAGCAGACTTCAACGTCATTGACTCGCAGCTGGCCAACTCGTTCACCTTTGGCTTTGGCTCCTTCTTGGGACTTTGGACAGTAATCATTGCGGGCATGTTTGTATCGCCGCTGGTTGTCTTCTTTGCGCTTGCACTGCTCGTTGTCTGCGCATATATTGCACTCCACTACCTGGCCGCCGCGCGGCCTGTCAAGAGGCTCGAGAGCAACGCCAAGAGCCCAGTGTTTGAGCAGTTTGGATCGGCTTTGACGGGCGTGGCGACTATCAGGGGCTTCGACAAGACGCAAACGTACATTGAAAGGATATACAAACGTATCGACGACTATTCGACGGCGACATGGCACCTGTGGCTGTTCAACCGCTGGATGGGATGGCGTATGGCCTGCATTGGCAGCATGTTTGCCGTTTTTGTCGCAGTCCTGATCCTGTCGTCGGCAGATATCGGTGCCGCCCTTGCTGGTTTTGCTCTCTCTTTCTCACTCGAGTTTGCAAACTCGATCATCTGGATGGTTCGGCTGTATGCAAACGTCGAGCTCAACATGAATGCAGCGGAGAGGATTATCGAGTACACAGAGATTAAAACGGAAACTCTGGAGGGAGAGAGACCTCCCGCCGCCTGGCCGACCAACGGCAAAATCGAGGTCGACTCTCTGGTCGTCGGTTACGCACCTGATCTTCCTCCAGTGCTCAAGGGGCTGACTTTTACGGTGGAGGGCCGGCAGAGAATCGGTGTCGTCGGAAGAACGGGTGCCGGCAAGAGCAGCCTTACTCTGGCGCTATTCCGCTTCTTGGAAGCAACTGAGGGCAAGGTGATAATAGATGGGATAGACATTTCTACCATCAGACTCCACGATCTCCGGTCTCGCTTGGCAATCATTCCACAGGTAAGCTATTGTAGCAAGTAAAATCACCAGGTAACACGAAAAACAAAATGCTGACAAGCGGGTGCGCAGGACCCTGTTCTTTTCTCGGGAACCGTCAGGTCAAATCTGGACCCATTCGATCACCACACAGATGCCGAGCTGCGTGAAAGCCTGCTGCGGGTGCACCTGATATCGGATGCAAGCGGCACCGTGACGCCAGCCAACGCTGCTGCTGGCGGGGAGTCGAGTGGTGCCTCGACAACCAGCGCGGACAAGAACTCCAACATCTTCGCCAACCTATCCTCGCCCATCTCTGAAGGTGGTCTGAATCTGAGCCAAGGGCAAAGGCAACTACTTTGTCTAGCTCGTGCGATCGTTGCACGTCCCAAGGTCATGGTCCTTGATGAGGCAACTTCGGCCGTTGACATGCACACGGATGCATTGATCCAGAGGAGCATCCGGGAAGAATTTACAGATGCGACGCTGGTTGTCATTGCCCATCGTTTGAGCACCATATCCGACTTTGACAAGATCCTCGTGCTCGGCGAGGGGACTGTTCGGGAATATGGGACGCCAAAGGAGCTTTGGGATAAGGGAAGCGAGGGTGTCTTTAGGTCTATGTGTGAGGAAAGCGGCGAGAGAGATAAACTGAAGGATATTGTGTTTGAACAGAAGGCAAAATGAAGGGAAGGACGGGGGTGTTGATATTAGAAGAGAATACGTTACAAGATTGAACATAGCTAAATAGGTAGTAGTCAGGTACCTGGGCGATACACTGACCAGCGGCTGGTTTGTTTTTATATATCATTTTTTGTGCGCTCAACACAAACAAGCACATTTAAACGCCTGGTTGCTTGGCCTTTTTTTTTTTTTTTTTTTTTTTTTTTTTTTTATTACACGCAGATGAAAGAGGATCGCAAGGTGTAAAAAAAAAGATTATCGAGACCTTTTGGAATTGGTCAACATTATCATAAAATGTCTAATACCATTGATGACAATACAGTATACAATTCGGCACGTCGGTTTAATTGTCGTCTCCCTCCGATGACGTCTGCACAAGATCCACCAATGGAACAGTTGATTGTGCGAGTGGGGCCTTTTTGAACAACGCGAGCCCGGGGTGTGATGCACATCATTCAACCCAGCAAGCAATTCATGCCAAGACAGAAGATGTCAAAAATATCAAGCCGAAATAACGTTTAAAATATATATCTCCTTCAAGTATTTGGGCGACTTGAAATCCATAAGACCGAATTTTCGACCTGCAAAAATCCAGTAGGGAAGTCAACCGTGCGGACCCTGCAACAAGCTCGTCGGCCCAAAGTCGAAACGTCGGCTGCCCTGCCGCACGACCGACCTGTGCCCGACAGACACAGCGCTGCATCCGACGACACCTGCCTTTCCGCTCAACATCGATGGCCCTACCGTGAAATACTGCATGCCCGCCTGACCTGATTCCGCCTTAACTCCGGGAACAAAACATTTCGGTACCTGAAGCAGCTTCGAGATAACTCGTCGGACCTGATCGAAACGGTAGACATCACGCCGTCATGTCTAAACGCGGCCCTTCAGTTTTGGTATGTTTGGCCCTGTCCCTTCACTTTTTATTTTTTTTTCATATTTTTTATAAAAAAATATAGCTCAGAAGCACACGAACTGCCTATCAGCAAACAGTTAACTTGTGACCATGCACCCATGATTAGGTCACAGACGCGCGCGACCGACCGTCAGCCCGCGGCAGCGCAAGCCGTGGAGGCCCTGGGAGGCCAGGGCAGGGCGGCCCCGGACGAGACAAGATGCCCATGCGCTTCGTCTCGGTCGACAATGTACTGCAGTACGCCTCTGAAATCCCATCCGGCCAACCGCGTGTGCCACCACCGGGCCAGCAGGGCGCCCACCTCCATCATGCGCGACCTGGGGGCGGCCCGTCGTCCACGCGGCGAAACAGCCACGGAGGTCTTCCCACGCTAGCCAGCATACGAACTGGTCTTCAAAACGTGCCAAGCCGCACGACCAAGATCAGCGAGAAGCTAGTCCTCCTGCCCGAAATGGAGAAGGACGACGAGGATGAGGACGATGAAGATGCAGACGGGGAGACACTGCCGCCTCCAGTGCTGCGACAGGACAGCTCAGAGGACAGGCCACTGCGTGATGAGGAGCTCGACGGTTTGCGCAAGAGGGGTGGGATTAGAGGCAAAAGCTTTGCCGAGAGGCTACCCAAGGTTCAGCGGGGAGATCGCGTGTCGAGGCTTACGGCATATTGCACCGCCCAGGCGGTCAAAATGAAACCAACGGCTGATTTCCTGCGGACCAAGCTCGGCGCAAAAACCAAGCTATATGACGACTGCCTTTATACCGTTTTCCATCTACCATTACTTCCCGGAACCGATGGGTACCGGGTCCGGAGCCGGCCGGTGCTGAAAACTCCAGGCACAGGGAAGACGGTACTTGATATTGAGATCGAGCGGAGCGAGAGGCGGGACGAACACATGGGCTACTTTTATGAGTATCCTACTACGGAGGAAGGGATCGATATCCCAGCGCCAGTCAACGGGAGCCACGACATGGCCATGAATGGTCCAAGCCCAGTGGAAAGGCTGGTGGCCGAGGCCAAATCCTTTGCCGAGATGTTTGTCTTTTCGTACGGTGTTGTAGTCTTCTGGAACTTCACCGAGAACCAGGAAAAGGATATCTTGGCCGACATGACATTCTCAGAGAATGAGGAGGGCGTGTCTCTACAGACACGGCCACTGGACCAAGAGGACTACGAGACGGAGGAGTTTCATTTTGATTACAGTGCCGACGTAAAGAGGCCACGGGTCTTCAACGACATGATCACGCTGTTGCCTAGGAGCGATCACATGGTAAAGCTGACCATCAGCCACGCCATTGCGCAGAGCACCAAGCTGTGCTATTTTGAGGAGAAGATGGGGGAAACGATGCTGGATGCCCAACACGTGCCCAAGCAACTGGCTTTGACGGGAGAACTCGCCATGACGAGGACTGAAATCGTAAAGATACTCGGCAGGCTGTTCAAAAGCCGCGTTGACATCAACCTATGTGAGTTTATCCTTTGAGTCCGTTCTTTTCTCACTCTCTTCGTTTCACTTGAAATCTACGTCTTGGTAACGCACCTCACGGGGGAATCGCTAACATAATTTTGGCACTGCTCAGCATCCAACATATTAGATGTACCCAATTTCTTCTGGGACTCGGAGCCGACGTTACACCCTCTCTATGTTGCCATTCGGGACTACCTCGAGATAGATCAGCGCATCAAGGTTCTCAATGAGCGGTGTCGAGTGTTCCTTGATCTCGCCGAAATATTGTCAGATTCGGTAGCAGACGCAAAGATGAGCTCCATCACCTGGATCATCATTATCCTCATTGTGGTCAGCATTCTGGTCACAGTAACCGAGGTGACGCTGAGATTTGGAATATTGGAAAAGGAGAGAGGTAAAAAGGGGGTTGGTGATGAAGCCGGACAGCCGGAACTGAGGAGTGATTTGTTAAGTCGGCTGAGGGATGCCAATATCTCCTTAGACGAGCTGCGGATCTGGGGTCAGGGGCTGAGTGAGCCCGAAAAGGGCGCAGTATGTGGCTCAACGTACGTGGGGAGGACATTTGCAGGTGTTTGAGCGTGTAATTACTACAAGAACGAGCCTCTGTTGTTTGCTTTTTTTTTTCTTTTTCTTTTCCTATTCCTTGTTCTTTTCTACTCCGGACTCGCATTTGGGTCCCGATCCAGCACTCATTTTGTCTACCTCCTATCTAGCGAAGGCGTTTTGGTGAACAAATCATGAAATTTCTCGGACCAGTGTTACTCCCAGGTTTCAACTCGGATGGTTGATTGAGTGTCATCTTCAATATTGCCTTGACGGTCCATATGTGAGACCAGGTGATTTGTGAATGTAGCATGTGCACGCAGCATGGCCTCTAGGGATGAACCAAAGAACAAATCCAACTAGTTACTAGCTAAAGATGAATGTCAAGCACATGTAACTTGTGCCTCTCTTGTCTGGCCGTCTTTGTCTCCGTTCTTGTTTGCCGAAATCAACATACACAGTGGCCGACGCCGACAAGGCTAAGAACAAAACGCCGCAACACCAGCCTGCGAACGCGCTCCAGGTATCGCAACCATCCCATGAAAAAAAGAAAAGAAAAGAAAAGAAGACCAAGAGAGAGAGAGAGAGAGAGAGAGAGAGAGAGAGAGAGAGAGAGAGAGAGAACGTCACAAAAGGGGTCATACCAAATCCAAGTAGCGCCGAAATCGTATTATCCATATCTCATCGGTTGTTGCCCGGGGGGTTGGCCACCCCAGCCGGGCGGTGGTCCCTGCTGTGGTTGCATGGGATATCCGCCGCCGCCGCCGCCTCCTCCTCCTCCTCCTCCTCCTTTCATCTGTTGTACGTCGGGTCGGTGCTCAAGTGGTTGTGCAAAGTTACAAATGCGGCAGGTGATGTCTGTGTAGCCTTTGATGGAAAGAGGTATGACGGGCTGAAGAAGAGACGAGGTGAATGTCAGTTGTCCACCCAAGGTACCTATTCTAGGTAGGCAGGCAGGCAGCGACGGGACTTGGAGTGGGTCTTACAATAAAGCAGAAGGTGAACCAAGGATTCGTCTTTTGGACATTGGCAGCATAGTTGCCGCAGTTGTGGCATTGACAGGTGATTCCTTCGTATCCTGTTGCGAAGAGGGACGGGCCATGAATGCGGTCAGTGTGCTAGTCAGAACAGGAAAGGGCAGATAATATGGATACCCGTGCATACCTTCGACTTCCTTACGAAAGGTGTGCTCACCGCAGGTGAAGATGAAGCACATTGTAAAGGTGGCGCAGGCTGCGGCCGGAAGAGACGGGGTTGCGAGCGTTTACCTCGTCTCTGTTTTGTCCAAGTTTGTTGAACAAAGATTCGGGCGCTTCCAAATCAGTACCGTGACGACCCGACACAAGACTCTATATCCAAAGAGTGCAGCTATCGAAAAGGCCGATCTGAAGCTTTTTCTACCAAAGCTAAGAAAGTAGGTACATAGGTAAGGTAGGTAAGGTGGGTAGGTAGCTGGTAGGTAAGGTTGGTTGGCAAAATGGCTGATCTACCCTGAAAATAACGGCACTATATGAGTTCAGGCTAGAATCTGTAGCTATGCTTTGCTAGGATTGTAAGGAAGTGCAATCAATTAAACAGCTTGGACATCAAAGTCAGCGACAAGGCGGGATTCATATATAATAACGTTTGGTACGGTAGGTAGGTACTCAAAAGCCGGAGGATCCAGTCAGTCACGTACCTAAGGTAAGTAAGTAAGCTAACGGTAAGGTAGCTTGGGTAAGTGCGTAATTTGTGGCTGTGCATCGCCCCCGCAAATGTCATGAGAAGCTAGTCCCGATAAAGACTAGCGGCTGTTTATTACCAAAGCAAAGCACCTCTCTTGCCTTATCGTACTTATCTGCTGGTGATTTTGTCTCTTTTTCTCTCTTTGTCTCTGTTGCAGTCATCCTTGATTGACAGACATCCATCCTATTTCAACAACCCCCACAGACATGGAGGAACCCAAACCCGGCACATGGCAGGCAAAAAGTTTGATGTAATTACCTAGCTGGGTATGGTCACGTCAATTTCAAATGGATTGGGCCTTGGACTCACTTGAATTCGGAGGGCAAAATAAACCTTAGATGTTAAACAAAGAAAGAACTGGTTCATCCTGCCACACGCGCCGCTGTTGATAACACCCCCAACCCACCCCCTCCTCCTCCCGCGAAAGGCGCAAAAAAAGCACCCGCGCGCCACCATGATCTATGATCTCAATATCAGCTGGTCGCCTTCCACCACTGCATCGGCTCTGGAGGTTACACTCCGCCAGGCAGCCGTCCTGGGCTATGACGTCGTCGCCATCAACCACACCATCAACAAGCTCCCCATCCCGTCGCCCATAACAAACCCGCTCCCTCTGGTACCCCAGTCCAAAACCCTTCCGACTGTGCTCCGCCGCGCAACAGTCCAGTATGCCGACCCACGCGACAATCACCGGCTCGACGCCGTCGCCGCCGCCTTTGACATACTCGCCGTCCGCCCCATGAACGAGGCCGCATTCAACCACGCCTGCGTCAACCTCTCAGAGCCCAGCATTTTGACCCTCGACCTGGCCGCCAACCTGGGCTTCTATTTTCGCCCCAAGAGCGTCATGGCTGCCGTGCGCCGCGGCGTCAGGATAGAGATCTGCTACAGTCAGGGGGTCGGCGCCCGTGATTCTCGATCCAGGGCCCTCTTTGTCGCGAATCTAGTCGGGCTTCTCCGGGCCTCCAAGGGCAGGGGCTTGGTAGTATCGAGCGGCGCCGCCGCCGGCTCACCTGCACTCCTACGGGCCCCTGCCGACGTTGTCAACCTCCTGGCCGTGTGGGGTATGGGCACCGAGAGAGCCCTGGACACTCTCAGCGGGAACCCCAGGGGCGTGGTTGTGAACGAGGGCATCAAGAGGAGTGCGTTCAGGGGCGTGATCGACGTGGTGCATGGCGCTGGCGCTGTGAACAGCGAGGAAATTGGTGGTGATGCCTCTGGCACCGCGGCAGGTGAGAAGAAGGATAGGAACAAAGAAAAGGGCCTCAAAAGGAAAAACGGCGAACAAACCGGTGCTGGCGACGACCAGAAGCTAAGCAAAAGGCAAGCAAAAAAGCAAAAGCAGCAGAGTCAGGTTGCAAAACAAAGCAAAGGAACAACAGGCAAAGGATAAAGTCTGTTCTGTCATTGTACTTAGTCTTGCATTGCATTGGCGTTCCGGGTTGGTCTGCATGAATACAATTTGCCAACATTGACTACATAGGTAAGTAGGTAGTTCTCGCTAATTTCAGGCAACTTCGATCTGGCCGACATGTCACAGCTCACTTCATTCCATGACTCGAATCGGATAAGTTTAAATATGACAGGGAACGGTAACCCGACTACAAAGATATCAGTATATGCTAAACGAAGTCCTTACCGAACAGGTATTAGGAAGAAACGAATCTGAAAGGAAAGAAAGAAAGAAAACACTATGGTCAAGAGCAGCCAGTTTTGGACTGATGTGAAAAGAAGAAAAAAGAAGAAGGGAAAAAAGAGGTACTAATAAACATATAAAGATGATTGCAATGAAACAAAGTGAAATGACGGCCCAAGCAGTAGCCGCTGACTATTTGCCACTGTGGCGGGTATAACTCATTCTTAGAATCTGTTTGTCCATTTGATAACTTTTTTTTTCATGGGACTCTTTTTAAAGCTTGTCATTAGCTGATAATCCAATAAAGTCAACAAAAACGATTGTGCTATGTACTCTCGTATTTGATACATAGGAAAACAATATTAAACGTCTTGCCGACGTCATGGACAACCAGAAGAGTAGAAAGATCTAGTTATCATGAAAAAAAAAAATAGGGAAAAAAAAGATTGATTAGATCTTGGGTTTCGAGTTCGCCTGTCCCAATGCACCCAGCGATAGCACTGAATTGAGAGTCAGTCCGCTGATATCTATGTTGGGTTGCGCATCAACTCCAGCATTATTTGTCGCATCAGGTGCGGCGGTTGTTGCCGGGGCCGCGGCCACGGGAAGAGCAGTGGGGACAGCGGCTCCGGGCATAGAAGGCGTCGATTTGGGGACCTCGGCACCAAGGTTGAGTTTTGATGACAACGCGGGGGCAGCTGATGGTGCTGCAGGAGCCTCAGACGCAGGAGTGGCCGCGGGCGGTGAAGGCGTGGGCGACTCAGGCGCAGGAGTGGCCGCGGGCGGTGAAGGCGAGGGCGACTCAGGCGCAGGAGTGGCCTGGGCCGGCGGAGCAGAAGGCGTCGCAGGTGTAGGAGTGGCCTGGGACGGCGGTGTAGCGGGTGTGTTGGACTCGGCGGCGGCCGGCGGGGGCGAAGACGCAGCAGCCGGTGACGATGGCGAAGAAGACGGAGAGGGTTGCGCAGGAGGGGCCGGAGCGGGCGTGGCAGCTGGAGTGGGGGATGCGGCCGGCAGGGCTGGGATCGTATCCTGCCCAGGCGGAGGTGGAATGCTGGGCGCCCGCTGGCTGTCGGCTCCGGATGGCGCAGGGAGTCCTGGGTTGGCGGCAACCGGGGCAGGGGTAGAGGCAGGAGCAGCGGCGTTACCCGACTTGGATGTCTCGCGCTGCGAGTCTGCGATCGGGACGACAGAGACACCGACTCCACCTCGTGGGCCATCGCCAGGAAGAAGTCCGGTGGGCGATGAAGCGGTCGGGGCAGCGGCTGATGGTGCGCTCATGTTGGCGGGCGTCCCTGGGGCGGTGGCTCCAAGAGCAGGGTTAGTGCCCTCAGCACCGCCCTCCCCATTTCCTTGACCGGCCGCCGGTGTAGTGCTGTTGGCGCCCCCGTTACCCTGCCCATTATCTCCCTTCTTCCCTCCGTCTACTGCAGTTCCATTTCCTGCAGTGCCACCATTCTGTGGCTTTTTGCCCTGGTTCTGTCCGCGGTTTCCTTTGCCGTTGTTGGCGTTGTTAGGCGTTGCACCGGTGAGCTGTCCAGCGGCCTGGCCTAGGAGCCCCAGAATCTCTCCGATGATGTCTCCGGCCGCAGTATTTTGACCTTGGGTTACCGTAATGACCTGTGTGTTCGAGGAGGCGCTAGCTTGCTGGCTCGCGGCCCCTTTATTAAGTTGTCCAAGGATATCGATAGCCGCCGCCTGTCAAGAATTTGCCGCTGGGTGAGAATGCGCCCTCCTCAAAGCACCAACTAACTCGTGAAATCGCGGAAAGCTAAACCTACCTGTGCCAAAACCGCGGATCCAGCCAGAACCAGCAAAGACTGCAGGGAGAGTCTCATCTTTCTCTAATCGTCGACAAAGGCGAGGTCCCTTCCCCTTTTGTTTGTTCAATACATCTAGTGCGCAGCACGTCGTATTATGCGGATGTATAAAGAGCGTAGGTAACAGGCCAGCCGTCTAATAAAAGGGATGCTCTCTATGGGATCAACCCGAGCTTCTCTTTCGGTCAAACAAGTTGCTTGACAATAATGAGCGTCGGTTTACAAAGAGGAAATGAAGAAACAATCCTGATGGATTCGTGCTTCCACCTCGTTGTCGGGCTGGTCAATGACAAGATTAGGAGGGAGAGATCGGAGATGATGTAACAATTACTGCACAGGGAACGTCCAAACGACCTGGCGTTCGCTACCTCGCTCCCGAACCAAAATCAAGTCACAATAGCGATGTAAGGAGTGACAGGCGAGTAAGGGTTATCCCTCCAAGATGTTGTAAGGTGTGGCAGGTTGCAGACCGGGATGTACCCAAAGAATATAGAAGCAGGAAAAAAAAAAAGAAAAAAGAAAAAAAAAAGATTATTACAATAAAAGAATACCAATCATGAAAACAGAAGTGAGCTAAGTCGGCGCAAACAGCTCTCTAAGAAGTGAGGGTAGACGGCAAGGGGTTGAAAAGAACGGGCAACCTCTTAATGGAAGGGATGAGGCTGGAACGGAACGTGGGAATGGGGGGGGGGGGGAGAAAAAAAAAAGTGGGAGGACGGGGAGTGGGAAACGAATGATTTTGGGCAAGGGACCACACGATGGGGTCGACACCACAGGCAAAGTCAGGCTGTTTCAAACCCCTTTCGGGGTTGCGACTTTGACGACAAAACAGAGCTGGCCTGTCACCACCCACTTCATGCTTGGCGGCTCAGATTCCCAGGAGGGGGATGCCGGGAATACCGCCCTAAATTAGGTAGGGAAGGCGAGAGGGGTGTTAGTGATTGTGGTGCTTCTCCATTTTCGGCAAAGGATAGCGGTGTTGCTTTACATAGCATTCGTATCTGCTACGTTGCGTAACGTAGGTGTTTGCCTGTTAATGGGCAGCAAACAGATCTCGGGGCAAGAGCTGGTAGGGTAGGGCTGTCCCTCTCCCTGGTTCTGGAGCCTCCTTGGAGCCTTAGGCGAACTCCACTTCTAGGCTAATACCACCTAGACGCCACCGTTGCGCCGGCGTGGAAATGTCAACCGACTCGTGCCATAGCATAAACAACAGCCATAAGGAGGAGCTTTCTATGGCAGCTCGCTCGTTGGTTCGCATTGCCGGCAGATGCCAACTGCCACGGGCGCCACTTGACACGTTGTCAGTATCGAGGACAGAAAACTTAACCCAATCGTTTAATCGACCCGGCATTGGGAAGATGAAGGGATTATTACTCCGTCGACACAAATAGGTTAGACAGAAAGCTGGGACAGAAAAACAAAATAAAAGTAAAAATTAAGTCCCAAGCAAGGTTAATTCCTTGGCGGGTGAATTGCGGGGTGCCTTGTGGTACCAGTACTGATTGATAGTGATTGATAATTTCTACATAGCGGTAAGTGATACATGCCCAGCCCACGCAAATAATCCCCCGGTTAATTAATTACCTGACCTACCTAATCCAGTGGCAGGCGGCCGTCGGGCGTCGGGCAAGCGAAAATGCGAAGCAGAGATTCGAGGTGAAGGGAAAGAAGTTTGGTCGGAATTTGATACTTGACCCTGACGAAAGCTGTTTGAGGTGTGGACATTGAAGCAGGGATCCAGGATATAGGGGACTGGAAAGGAGCGGGTGGATCTCAACGGTGCCCCCTCCTTGGCTCCATCCCGCTTCAGAGTGGCCTGATAAAAGGAGGGTTTTCGATTTTTGGAAACTCCAGGGGCCATGATCCATTAATGCAATGATGCACCGTGTCCGTAATATTGGTATTTACTGTACATACCAGTACTATACACGATATCCCCTTTGCGTAATACTAACTAATAGTTCAAGGTCAAAAGCTGGTGGCATAGGTAGGTAGGTACCTTGAACTTCGAAATATATTGGCATTATTGTGGTATACATGCTTGAAGCGCTTGCAGTGTCTTGACTGGTGCCAGGTCAATTATGCAAAACATATACCTAATCTTTTCCACACTAGAATAAGTACTGTATTGTTCGATAACCAGACTCCCCAGACACGTTTCTTTTTGTTTTTCACCTACCAAATTTATGACGCCAACGTCTTGACAGGTCTCGAACATCAATCAGCAAGGGCCCCTGGTGTTCATCGCAAACCACTGTCGATCACCCGTGCAATCAATGACACGAAAGAGGAATCAATATGGTATTTTTCTTTCCTTTTCTGTCTCTGCTACAGAATTGTAAATGCACTTCTTTCAACTTCCCCCGTCATGCAGACAAGGCGCATCACATGCGTCATATACCTTGTGGTAGACTATATTTAAGTATGTAGCTAACTCTACTTCAGTTAAATGTTTGTTTGTAAAAGGCAAACACAGCCTGACAAAGAACCTATGCAGCAATGCACGTCTTCCCATTTCTATCTTGGCTGCCAAGCAAGCAAGCCTATGTAGTTTCTGGTCATGGTTTCGCCTTCAAAACAGCCTGGCGAGTGTAATTATTGACATCTCGCTTGATTGTTTTTTACTGCTGTAGGTTTCTTCTTTGGCGAGAGCTTAATTAATTAATGGGCAGTTCAGCTCCGCTTCTGCCTCTTGGCCAGACTATAAGTAGGATGGCGCATTAGATCTTAGCGGTTGGAGTCTTCTCATGACAGTACAGGTACTCCGGATAATCTTGCATACCCTTTAATCTATTGCAGACAAATGCACCATCGTTTTATGATCCCACGGTAAGTGCGTAGATCACCTTTCATCTGCAAGCCCGCTGTGATACATGTTCAGACGGCAGTCCAACTTTAGTATGCTTGTTTTTTTAGCCAAGGCTTGGTATTTCTTGGCTTTGAAGAAAATGTGGTTCTTGTCGGTGAAGAAACAAACAAAAAGAGAAAAGAAAGAAAAAAAATCGGGAGGAGACCCCAGTCGGTTCAAGCGAACGCCCCTATTGGAAGCCAAGCAAAACGAGTTCCAGTGCTACTTCAACCTCCTTTTTCTCTCCTTTTTCCGTACAGGGTATACATGTTCTCCGCGGTAATAAGATACTGTAATTCTGTCTCTTCTCAAACCTCATTACATAGTCAACAGGCCAAACGGAGATGCGCGTCCTCGAGCAACACTCACACAAGGGCGCGTGCAGGCTCCCATCGGATGAGCAACATTCTATGGGCCATCCTTCCTAGTGCTCCGAAGTTTTTGCTGGGACAGAAATACCCCCCTGTTTACTGTAGGGTATGATTTCCACAAAGTGGTAACCGAAACACGTACCTGCGACGCGCTCTTGGAAAGGTGGGGTTTCTTTTGCCTCTTGTTACTCTCCCGTCTTCTTGCCGAGTTAAATTTGTTTATTTGATTGTTCTTATGTAATGCCACTCTTTCTTGTACAGAAACATACGAAAATCTTCAACTTCTGGTTACGGGCCTCAAGTTGTTGCTTGTTTGGTCTCAAAAGGCATCCATACCCAGCCAAGTGATACGTTCTGTACAGTAATTAGAATCCAGTTCATCTAGGGTAGGTCTCAAATACGAAGTATTAGCTGGAGGTGGGAAGTCCACGTGCGCTTAAAGTCCGGGTATACTGATTACCCTGTCACAAACCACATGCTTGCGGTATGTGATACCATATCAGCTCTTGATTTCTTTTGTCTTTTTTTAACGTGAAAAAATATCGCGGAGCCTTTGTGCCTAACCTCAACCTCTTGTTCAATTGTGTGCGTGCGTGACTACATAAATCAACATGACTTATGTGGCGTGGTTCATTACGCCACACTCGGTTCGTGCCGTTTTCGATGTGCTCCCTAAACAAATAGTGGCTGGCAGTGGTGGTTCAGTTCTTTGAATGGTTTGCGTCATGCCGCATTGCAGCGGAGCTGACACGACCCGCCCGGTCTTCGGAGTTTTCTCATTGCCGCCTGTCGACGGAAAACCACAACTAATGTACAGCTCGATCGAATCGAGTGGGCGCAATCGGTAAAGTTCTCGATCGCGTTGCAGCAAACAAGGCTTCACTCCAGGCGAGTGCGGTCAGCCTGCCAAGTCAATATTTTCTTTCCTCTCGTGTTGAATTATGACCGTTATAACATAATCTTTAATTAATTCACAAACCTCCCGTTCGACTCTGTGGACACGAATCGCTGCCGACTTTGAACCGCCAACATTTATCGATACAGAAAAAGGAAAAAAAAAAAAAAAAAAAAAAAGTACTGCCTGCTTTTGGGCCTCGGGCCGTTCTTGTACTTGAGATATCCAGTGGGGGTAAATCTTTCTAGTATATGATAAAACTCGACCTCCCGTCGCAATGTCTCCGATCGTCCACGTGCTGGACGACTATTACCTCGCCATCACCCTTCTCATCACGGTGGCCTACCAACTCTTCTTCTTCGCCATCGCCTTCTCCTTTAAATTCGACAAACTGACCGACTTTGCTGGTGGCACAAACTTTGTGGTCCTTGCCATCATCACCCTAGCCTTCTCCGGCAGTCCCGATGTGCGTCAGATTGTTGTATCCGTCTTCATGATGGCCTGGGGCCTGCGACTGTCGGGCTTCCTGCTGTTTCGCATCCTCAAGACCGGCAAGGACGACAGGTTTGACGACAAGCGCGACAAGTTCTTCCCCTTCTTGGGCTTCTGGGTCTTTCAGATGTTCTGGGTCTGGCTCGTCTCGCTGCCCGTCACCGTGCTCAACTCGCCAAACGTTCGGGCCTATCAGCCGCAGCCAGCATTTGGGACCGGCCGGGACATAGCCGGAGTCGTGCTATGGAGTGTCGGGTTCCTCATGGAGAGCGTCAGCGATGCGCAAAAGTATCGCTTCCGATCATCTCAAGAGGGAAATAGGTCTGCCATCTGCGACAAGGGCCTGTTTGCCTTGTCGAGACATCCAAACTACTTTGGCGAAATGATTCTGCAGTTTGGTAAAGCAAACCCCCCCGATGTCTTAAGGCCTCGAATGCCATCCGTGACTGAAAGCACCTACTAACATGTCCACTTTCAGGCATATTCACTATTGCTGTCTCACCAGCTGCAGATGGCCCCGTAGGCGGTCAAGCCTTCAAGGCCCTTTACGCAACTATCATTGGGCCCATCTTCCTGACATTGCTGCTCATGTTTGTCTCTGGCCTGACGCTACAGGAGCGACCCGGTGCCAAGAAGCGCTACGAAAAGGGCAACAACTGGGAGGGATACAAGCGATGGTTGGATAGGACTAGTATCCTCATCCCATTTCCGCCGCAACTGTACGAGAAGCTACCGACTTTTTTGAAGAGGACAGTCTTCTTGGAATTCCCGATTTACGTCTTCGACCCGGCCAAGCACTCAGACCAGACCAGGGCAGGTGACGAAGAACAGGCTAGGCAAAGTGGGGATGGCCTGGTCAGCTCTCAGTCATAGTGGTGTTTTTATCAGGACTTTTTGCTTTCAGTTCACATTTGGACGTTGATGTACAACATGACATTATAGCAATTCGCAAATCAAAATGACAGCTAAATCTAATGAAACTGATGCGTTGCACGTCATCCCCGTTTACTGTGCAGGCTGTGCCTTTATGAGATACCATTAGTAGATGTCCTGATGTTCTAATTCGAGTTCTCGCTCAAGTCGCCATGCCGTTGCAAAATTGTGATCAACGCAGAACCTTCTAAAGACTGTTCAGTAAGCTGCTCGGTAGAGCTATATATAAGGTGCTTCGCTATCAGAGTAATCTGTAGTTACTGGGGAACTCCCCGGATCATGGTCTCGCATCTTGTCATATTTTATCCGGTACTTCTGGAAAACTCGGTCTACTTATTACTTTTTTCTTCTTCATTCAATGCCGCATACGTTTTCTCTATTCTGTGCCCGTCGAGAGTACCTTTTTGATTTCAGCGGCGAGATCATCCCTAGAAACGAGGTGACCCTCCTTATCAGGGTGATCTTTGGGCAAGCCGAGAATCTTCAACTTGACTTTGCCAGCCTTCAGCTCGTCTTCTCCAAGAATGACGGCCAGTGGCACGCCTCCATCCTCCGCAACCTTGAACTGCTGCTGCAACTTGGGCTTCACCTTTGCCGAGAACTCAGCCCTGATACCAGCATCCCAAAGTTGCCTCGCTACTGCAATGCGTTCTGGCAACAGGCCCGTAAAGTCCTTGCCACCGCCAAATGCCATGACATAAACATCCACCTCATTTTGACGCACCGTCGCCTGCTCTCGTGCCTGCTTGGCACTCATGATACTGAAGATTCGGTCCACGCCAAATGAGATGCCGACACATGGGATCTGGCCTTTATCACCCTTGCCGCTAAACATACCCACGAGGTTGTCGTAACGTCCACCCGCAGCGATACTGCCCACGCCGACCGTAGGGTCGTCGGAGCGGTCGTCGTCCTCGCTCAACTGCTTCTTCTTGGGAGCCTTCCTTTTGGTATCGTTTGGCGCATGAGCGGCATTTTCTGTCCCAGGCTGCGTAGCGCCTGCAGTAGGGGCAACGGCCTCTCCTGACGCCTTAGCCTCGGTTTCTCCGTTGGTTGGCTTGGGGGCAACTGCAGGAGCAGAACCCTCCGTCACAACCTCGTAAATAACGCCGGTGTAGTAGTCTAGGCCTCTTGCTAGCGATAGGTCGAATGAAACCTTGTCTGTAACACCAAAGGCGTCGAGGTATGTGAAGAGCAAGTTCATATCCTCAATGCCAGCCTTGGCGTTCTCGTTTTTTTCCAACTTGGCATCCGCCCTGAGCAGATCAACAATGTCCTTGCCGCCTTTGTGTTTGACATATTCACCGATAGAGTCGGCCACCTCGGCTGAAATGCCTTTTTCCAACATTTCCTTCTTGACCTCCTCCCACGGCATCTAAAAACTTGTCAGAAACACATTATGGATCACTTTGATAGCAAAACTTTGAAAATTTAAAGATTCGGATGGAAACGCACCTTGTCTAATTTGTCGACGGCTGAGCTGATCGATCGGATCTTGTCGGGGGGCACTCCAGACACCTCAAAGAGGCCGTCAAGAACTTTCCGGTGGTTGATCTTGATCGTAAACTTCTCAAAACTTAGTGCCTCAAAGACCTCGACAATGATACGCAGAATTTCAGCATCTGGGATCATGGGGTCGTAGATTCCGGCAACATCGAAATCACACTGGTAAAATTCCCGCATTCTTCCCTTCGCGACGGCCTGAAGTCGCAGAAAGTCTCGTCAGTCAATACTTGACACCCGCCGACTCCCTCGAGAATCCAACAGGACTTATCCTATCCATATACGCACCGGCTGATCTCTGCGGTAGACCTTTGCTATCTGGTAACGCTTCAGTTGTTTTATGTCGGTGTTCATTGCCAGATAGCGCGCTAGCGGTACTGTCAAGTCGTATCGCAGCGAACAGAGCTCACCACCCTGGTCGGCCAGGTCGTATATCAACTTGCTGTCCTCTCCATACCTGTGGCCAGTGTCAGCCATAGTTCCACGCCCTTCAGAGATAAGTTGCCGATATCTTACTTTCCGCTAAGGATCTCCTTGAGCTCGAATACCGGTGTGTCGAGATTCGTTCCGCCGTGGCGTTTGAAGACTTCGGTTATGGCATTGAAGATACGATCCCTGGCGTCAAAGAGGAGGAAAGGCCGTCAGTAAGATCCTTGCGAGTGTCCGGTACAGTTGTGCTGTTTCTTCTTCTTCCTCCTTCGTTTGGCTAAGTTATGGAGATTTCTCTACCTCAAGATCATATCCTTCCTGCTCCCTGTGGTGACGTGTTAGTTTCCGGTCAGTGAGGTCGGTTTGTAAGTACCAGGGAGTAAGCTTTGGACAACTCGAGAGACGGAGGGATATGGAGTGATGACATACAGTCGCGTGTGCCTTTTGGGGTCTTGAGCTGAAAGCTCACCTTCCCGGCCTTGTCATCCTTCTTCCCCATGACTGCGGCAGCCTCTGACGAGCTTGGAGCCACGCGCAAAGCTGAGTGAGGGGTGCTGGTGGTAGAATATAGGGCAGAAGCTGAGGAGGAGGATGCAGCCTTTTCCAATCCCAGAGAGGACTGTTGCTGTGAGTTTGTAGTTGTGGCGTGTAACTTGGAAGGAGCGCACAGCAGATTATTCCAGTTTCTCGAAAAAGCTGGTTTATTGGTGGTGACGGCGCGTGCAATACATGCCCTGACGCAAACTAGAGGCTGCATGAAGGCTGGTAGTGGGCAAAGGAGGGGCAAGGCTACTGCGGGACTGGGTATCGGGGGTTATCTGATGTGGTGCAGCAAGGTAGGTCCGGGTACCTTACTTAGTACCAAGGTGGACGGCTAGGTCTAGGTAGGCTCTAGGTGATTGGATGCAAGAATTTCCATCAAAGTCATGAGCTCCTCCTCCCCGCGCCGCTTGGAAATTTTGATGTGACTCAATTAACTTTTTAAGTGCTTGGGCGGCTTGGCACAAGCTCAGGGTTAGGGGTTGAGACAACTGATTTTGCGTCCTCCTTACTTCCTGTCTTGCTGTGTAGAGTTGAATGCATTGGGCTGCTTCATCATGTCACACTCTAACCCTATCAAAAAAATATATATACATGTCATGGTATTATTCCTTTGTGTGCGATAACGTTGCTGTGCTAATTCTCTCATCTAGTAGCCCCATCTGCGCTCCTCTCACTCTGCATATTATTTGTTGTGACTAATAAGTAGGTATGTAGGTACTATTCCAGGCCTACGAAGTGTGAATGTTGGCGCCGTGAGATCTCAACAGGTGTGGGCGTGTTATTCGCCTACAAAAAGATGGCGTTTTTGCTTTCTCGTATGGAAGAATACATGCCACCGTCCTTGCCTGCGCGTATGGCGGGATGGTACAGTTTCCCAACTCTAGCTCGCCAACGCCCAATGTCATGACATTTATTCAATGAATGCTGACCCACTGAACTTGATCTGTTTACATGGACCACTGGAAGCCGCCGAACCCTCCCCGAACTGGACTACATGGTTTAGGTTGTTGGCTTCGTCACGGAGCAAGGGTTCGAGTATGAACAGTCGATGCGTCCTATGCATCGCTGTTGAAGATGGCGTCCTTGCATAACAGTGCAACCTTCTTGAATAGACGACGCCACTCCAGAGGATCGCCCTTGACCTTGACGAACCTGACCTCCAACAGTTCATGATCCCCCTCAAACACTATCTTGTCTATCATGATGTCACCATGCAGGCCCTGGTTGCGAGTATCCACGCCCT
This sequence comes from Pyricularia grisea, assembly GCF_004355905.1. Classification (NCBI taxonomy): domain Eukaryota; kingdom Fungi; phylum Ascomycota; class Sordariomycetes; order Magnaporthales; family Pyriculariaceae; genus Pyricularia; species Pyricularia grisea. The sequence goes on from NW_022156716.1 coordinate 1,127,375, forward strand.
TTACCTTTAGTAAAGCGATGTGGTCGCCGTCTACCGGCCGGGGCGCTGGTGGCTGCGGGATATTGAGCTGGTGCAGAGCGTCACTGAGCATCTGTATGAGCAGAGCCGGCGGAATGTGTGAGAAAAATCGGGTAAGTGAATATGATGGAACGATGTCATGGAAACGGTTCGCGCGTTGCGTCAGGCTCATGGGCACGCCAGGCGTTGAAGCAAACTGGCTCATGGACGGCTCAGTCTCACTGAGCATCTCGTACATGTCTGCCGCACGCGCGCGGTTCGCCTTCGTGGACGCCCCCGAGCTCATGCCCCTGCGCACAGGCTGGGTTGAAGACACCTCAAAGGCACCCAAAGTACGCAGGCTTGGCCTCTCCCAGTCGAAGAGCGCATCGGTAATGGTGGGCGTCTCGGGTTGTGTAGCAGAAAATTTTGCCGCCCAGGCGTCTGAACCTCCATCTAGGTCCATTGAATCGTCTTGGCTTTGCCTTTGTGACGGTGTGGGGGCCTGGGAGAGATCAATGTGAAGGTTCTTCATCATCTGCGTTGCGAGATGAATAGGGTCCGAGACCCTACCATCGGCAGTCAAGAGGCTGTTGTGCTGCGTGTACCATGGATGCTGGCGGATCTTGGTAAATGAGAAGCGCTTGCGAGGGTCAACGTTCATCATCCCTCGTAGTAGCGATAACGCCTCCGAGGGTATCCTTTGCCAAAGACTATCTGTGCTGCGCCCATCCGTCCGGATATACTCCTGGAATTCCCAACTTCCCTTGGTTGGTTCGTCCCATGGCGTGTTCCCTGCGAGGAGCACAAAGAGGATGACACCACAGGACCATATGTCAACAAGATCCGCCGAGTACCTGGATTGTATAGCCCGTTGATCTGACCTTGCTGTTTCTAGGACTTCAGGTGCAATATATGGTGGGCTGCCACACATGGTAGCGCTAAGTTTCCGTTGGCCCTTGTATTCGAACATGGTAGCCATACCAAAGTCTGCCAGTTTCAAGTCACCGCTCTCCGACAGGAGAATGTTCTCCGGCTTCAAGTCTCGGTGTGCCACGCCTTTGGAGTGCATGAAGCTGACACTCCCGATCAGTTGCAGGAAGTACAAATGTGCTATTTTTTCCGGCACACCAACATCGGCCTCTATTTTGTCAAAGAGATCGCCTCCCGCGGCGTACTCCATGGCTATCCATTTCCAGACATTGTCCTCACCAGCGGCGAACCACTCGATGATATTGGGATGCTGGCCAATGTGTGAATGAAGGGAAACCTCCATGTTGATCTGCTTGGCTGATATCCGGCCATGTTTAATAGCGTAACCCTTATGAATAAGCTTGACAGCAAATACGGGACTGGACTCTTCCAATGGAATGGCCTTCTTGATCCTAGGCAGGATTAGCAACAAGTTGAAATTTCGTTGGTGATCAGGGTGCATATAGCAGCATACTTACGAGGCATAAGCCCCACGACCGATTGTCTTCGATATAAACCGAAACGGTAAATCCTTGGGCAAGGGGTCCAGCTGAGATGACTGCATGGTGTTATTACTTCAGAGTGGACGGCGGCTAGGATTGCCGACAGCTTCAAATCCAGTATACTGTTATGATTGAATGCTGTAGGTTGGCTCAAAGAGATGAGGTGCAAGCTAGTTTTGTTGCACTGTCAGACAGGTACCTCGGTCGTCTACACCTCTTATCTTGAATACCCTGTCAAGTTACCTGTGCGAAATGTGGCGGAAATCAACTTCAAGACAGAAACAGACAAGCACAGAGTAAATAGAGAATAAAATAAAACTAAAATAAAACAAGGCTAACCACAGGTTTCTGAGATGGGCTTGCGTTCTCGGGCCAAAGAAGTGGATTCCCCAAAGAAAAGAAAAAAGAAAAAAAAAGCACACTGCTCGAATGGACAATTGATAGCTTGGGAACTGATTGCTTGCTTCTCTCAGTCGGGTTTGTTTTTTTTTGGTCCAAGTCAAGACGCGTTATTCGCGTCTTCCTTTAATTGTTTGTTTCGTGGGGCACGTGTATGGTAGAGTCCGATTGGCTGTTGCGGGGGTCTCCCTTCTGGCTAGGCCGCGGCCGGCACCTGGTTGCTGTGCCAAATCGACTGGGTCAATTAATCCCGCCTTCGTTATTTCCCTGTCGAGACCTAAAAGTAACAAAGTTGCAGCAGCCACTCACTTGAAGGTCCTTCTAGGCACAAGAAACGGTCTGATAACTACCACTTAGGCACCCCAGAACGCCCAAGAAATACACAAAAAAGGTAAATTTGACAAATGCCTCACGCCAATTCATACATATCATAGATTGCCTCTTTATTGATCACCACTTTTACACACACTAGTCAATCATCCATAACAGGGACTGCTCGCCTTCACTCGCAAAAGCACCCCACAGGCCGCCACAGACTTTGACAAGGAGAGAGAAACCAAAGACACAACATCGTCTACTATTGGCGTAACCCAGCATGGATTTTGGAAACATGGAGGACACGCAGAACTCTGCACCCGGCAGCATGCAAAATGCTAAGCTCGGCATGACAAACAAAGGCCCGGATTCACAAAGTGTGACAAAGAGGTGCGTCCATGTAGTTGCAATGTACCCGAATGACAGAACACAAATCTCTCCCCTATACTTTAGTTGGAGACTTCGCTAATATAAAGTCAACCCCCCAAAAAAGGTTACAAACCGAACTGATGCAGCTCATGACCTCCCCAGCGCCCGGAGTATCTGCCTTCCCATCCGCCGACGGTAACTTGCTTTCTTGGTCTGCCACCATCGAGGGTCCAGATGATACACCGTACACGGGCCTGACGCTCAAGCTCTCGTTCGCCTTCCCCGCCAACTATCCCTACTCACCGCCAACCGTGCTCTTCAAGACACCCATATACCACCCCAACGTCGACTTCTCTGGGCGCATTTGCCTTGATATCCTCAAAGACAAGTGGACGGCCGCCTACAACATCCAGACTGTGCTGCTCAGTCTTCAAAGTCTCCTGGGCGAACCCAACAAGTGAGTTGCCCCGAGGAGTTTACTTTCCCCATACGCATAGAATGTCTCGCGGCATTTCTGCGGAATATGTACTAATAATTGTTTATTAGTGCTTCGCCGCTGAATGGTGAGGCCGCAGAGTTGTGGGACAAGGACATGGAGGAGTTCAAGCGCAAGGTTTTGAGCCGTCACCGGGACATCGACGAAGAGTAAACTTAAGCCTTTATAATGATTTTACGCAGCCGGTGGGATGGCTTGGTTCTGTTTGGGTTACTATCTTGTCAAAACGGTTGGACAATGGGGTATTTCTGATTTTCTCATTGGGAAGTCGAGTACTTGAGCGTTATCTGGTTTTTTTTCTTCTTTCCATGCCCATTTTTTTTAAAATATGATAGATGGGTTTTACATGGCATGGGTCGATACTGCTGAACGATTGGTCCTCCTCTCGAACTGGGACATCTTCATGACCGCATGCAGCGATCTGGTCTAACATGAAATTGCAGTTCAGCGGTGCACTGGTATACGATCGTTGATGTCGTCTACTTTCTAGACTTGCAAATCAAGACAATCATCCCTAGACATGGCAGCAGACGCGTCCCAAACGATTCCCATGTGAAAAAACCCCTTCAGTAGACGCCGGTTGGGTATGGAGAAAATCATTGTGTTGTGTTGGTCGAACCCCTCATTGCTCATTGTTGAGGAAGGTCTGAAGCTAATGCCAATCAAAAACTCCGTAAAGCCCAGATGCCGCCAGAAACCCTATGTTTGTTTTGTCCCTTTTCGCCTTGTCGTTCCACAGATAACAATTTTTTACTCATCAACCAGGACGGTATGCAGGCCCTTGGGGTTCTTGGTGTTAACGGCCTGGACGTAGCTGTACAGCTTCTCCTTGGCATCCTCGGAGTCGTTTCGCCTCCGGGAGATGCGTACGCGGATACGGTAAGGAACACCTTTCACACCCTGCTCCCAGACCTTCTTGTTGAGCTGGGGGTCGACACGGACATCGGTAGTTCCCTATTGAGGGTTAGCAACAGGATCGTCCAGGGTTTTCGGTAGTTCGATGTGTCGGTTAAAGCGAGATTTGGTGATTGGGTTGATGAGCCGGGTTTATCTCAGGAGAATTCTTTTCATACCATGGCCTTGGTAGCAAAGTCCTTGATCTCCTTGATCGCCTTGGGGGCACGCTTCTTGAAGGTAGCACCGTGTAACTTTTCAATTGTTCAGTTAGCATGGAACCGCCCGAAGTTTTCTCCCTCCCCCAAAAATGCTCATTTCTGCCAGAATGCTCCAGAACGTACTCTCTTGTGGAGGTGGATGGTGTACTCGCGGGCGACAACGTCGGCAATGGCCGAGCGCTGGGTCTTGCCCGTAGGCTTCTTAGTTTTTGTCGACATGGCTGTGGCTGTATTAGGGAGATGAATCGGTCAGACTTGTATTCGGTTTCGCAATCGACAAATCGGTATGCTGGTCGAGGATAATAGCGGCGGCGACCTACTTTTGGATTTCCGAGAAGTTGGCGACGTCGAGATGCAGGTGGATTCTGCGATTATGTCTTGTTACCGAATTTCGTTGTGGGCAAAGAATTGGCTGCCCTGCAATTTCCATCCACGTGACCGTCCCACCCCGCTGCTGTGCACGGCCCGTCTTCATTGCGAGTGATACAGGGTAGGTGAGAGCAAAATTAGCACGAGGTACCCAGGGTAGCCAGGCAACCAGGCACATAGAAGTAATGAAATGAGGGACGCCACTATACTTTTATTTCGAACCGACCGTAGGGTCTCAAGAGACAAAAACGCACTTAGTAACTAGGTAGGTATATTTCTACTGTCAAAGCAACTATACATATTTTGAAGGAATGATATTTTCTGTGAGGCTCGATAGCTCTCCAATTGAAAGATGCAACAGATTGTAGCATAGGATTGACATTGGTGGCATTAAATTAAAGAACTAGACGAATTACTTTGCGGATTGAGACCGTCGCTGTGGCTTGGTCACCCACTCCCTGTGCAAGGCTACTTGGTTCTCCCAGTTCGCCAATCAGCCTAACGCGTGTCAATCTAACTCGCATCATCGAGCCACTAACCACTTGGCAACCTTACTTTTGAGATACCCATGATTCGCGACCAATTCTGTTTCAAGCGACTGTACGGCTGACAGCCTTGAAGATTGCCCACTGAGCAGAGGCACTGGCTACAGCTTCACAGCATACAGTACGCAGAAAATTTCCACCTTGCTAGAGCTCCGCTTGTTTCCCCGGACGCAATTCATCACTGAATGAAGACGCGCACGGCCCGCAACCTGAACTCTTACAGACGCTACCCTAACTTTTACCGACTCTTTTCCTCGCGACCTCCATCTCGCGCGAGAAGCTGGCTTTTCCGATTGAAGCACCAGGGAAGAGGGGAGAAAATCTCCCACTCATCACCGGCAATCTTACGAACAACTCGAGTCACAGGCCGCCCTGCCTGCCATTCACGATCGAGATGGCCGATTCGATGTCCGGTACCCCGTCGCCTCAACCCGACATAACCCGGGACAGATTGCCGACACTGTTCGAAGTTCTCAGCCGACGAACTTCGCCACCAGTAGACCTCTTCTCCTTCTACATTTATATGCGAGACCAACAACGATCTGTGGACTACCTGGACTTCTGGTGTGTTGGCCTCAATTAACTTCTTGCATACAAACATTGACATGTGCTAACCCACTCGCAAGGCTTGATGTGGCCCAACATATGACACTATGTCGACACTACGTACGCGAGCTGCGCCGTTCAGTTCTAGTCGGAACACCCGATGGGGAGAAAATGTCTAAACGATCGTCGGGCATCTTGGAGAGCATGGGTGGTCTGGATCATGGGGCCGGCCCATCGCGGTTTGGACACATCACCGAGAAGGCGAGGGATCAGGATGCGCAGATGTCAGCCTTCCTGCGCGATGAAGCTTCGCATGGCATCCACGATTCCCCTCAAAGCAGCCAGTCCAGGAATCCTCGGCGAAGCGGGAGCACGCCTCGAGATCTGACGACGGATTCGAATTCACCCATGCATGCTGTCTCCAGGGAGGATATCCGGGCATCTGCTGAAAAGATTCTTTATACCTTCTTGCTCCCTGGCGCCGAACGCGAAATTGTGCTCCCTGGCTCAATCACGCAAGACGTCACAACCGCGATCGAGGAGTTTGGCCGGGACGACCCTGAGGTTTTCGATGTCGCTAAAGATTACGTCTTTCAGGCGATGGAAAGGGATGCTTTCCCGGGATTCTTGCGGATGAAGGCTTTGGGAAACCTTATCCCTCCAACGCTCATCATGCGACTGATATTGGGCATGGTCTCGATGTTTGGAGGCTTCTGGGCTGCTTTTGTTCTCATCTTTCTGAACATGCCATGGCAGATCAGATTATGGGTACGTTTCTTTCATGTGAAAATCATCCAAAAGAGGTTCAAAACTAACCGTTTCCTTGCAGCTCATACTACCGTTCACTCTGGGAGTCTACAACCTTGCCTCCTACCAGTACTCCTTGGATCCCATTCTCGCTCTTCTCGGATTTAGTGAATACACCCCATTCAACTTCTCTCGCGTCAGGGAACCGTACGTTCGCAAGCTATTGGCCAAACGCTCTATCATGGTTCTTGCAACCACAATCCTCGTCGACGCGGCTTTGCTTGCATTGTTCATTGCGGTGCCCGGCAAAAGGCTTTAGTCGCGAGAAATACGAGGCGACAGATGCCGCTCAAGATTTTATTAGCAAGGCGAATGGGGACTTTGGCGTAAAGGGGCATCGGAAACCAACAGAACATTCATGGGCTTTTCTTTTTCATTTGTTTTATGGTCAGCATTGCTTTCTCTACCTAATCACTTCACTTAATCGATGCGACAGGGCTACTCAGGATACCTTTGGAGTTTGTGCAACTAGGCAACCTTTAGCAAGTGGTGGTTTTTAGTGTGCATCTGCATTCATTGAGATGTTTAACACTCATACGTTTGGTCATATATTGTATCATCACGGTTGGACTTTTTGATAAAGGGTGTCTTTACTGTCATCATGGGACGGAGCGATCATGCATGCGTACTTTGAAATACATCGCTTGCTGCAACCGATGCAATGTAAGCTGCGCCTCTTTCTCTAAACTTCTGTTCACCCTAAGGCTAGCTGTGGCCGACTTTCATCTTGGGGTATTATAAGATGTGCTCGACTTGTAAGTTGGAGTATCAAGTAGCCGGAAGGCCCGGCTATCTCGCATGTGTTCGCCAAATAGTTAATTGTAGTTACACAAAGACCGAATTCTTCATAACGCGTAGCATCTGCTTCACATTAAAGCTTTCTTCGACTTGACCTCTTCTTGGTGTTGGCGTCGTCGTCATCTGTATCCACATCCATTGCCTCGTCGCCAGCATCCGCCATGCTACCCACATTCGCTCGCTTACCGAACCCCAAACGCCGACCCGGACCCAGTCCCGTAGGCAGTTTCCTAGACGAGCCCGCTCCGCCGCCGCCGCTGTCTGCTGCGTTTTTCTCATCTTCAATTAAACGTTGCATCTTCGCGTCCCATTCTGTCTTCTCTGTCACTCTTGTCGCTGCGGTCTGTCGAATTGCGGCAATCTCCGCGTCGAGATCGTCAAGTGCAGATCTGCATCTATCATACCACTGGTGAAGCTCATTGATAAGGTGTGGAACAGTTCCTGGTGCGAGATCCCGGAGGGGCGAGACGGATGAGACACGCACGACGCCGTGAGCTGGATCCAACTTGGCGGCGATTAGACCAGCGTAAACAGCGCTGACAACGAGGCTCTCGAGTTCGCGTTTCGTTTGAAGTTGCAAGCTACTCATCAAGGCGCCGTACTTCAGCGCAGCCTTGTCACGAGCCATTGTGAGCAGCGACAGCTGGCGGAGCTTGAGGGCCTGAGCATCATTGAGCGGCGGTAGGCCGGGGGTTTGGGTGTAGGTAGCCCAGGTGCCGTAACTGAAGATCTGTAAGACTGTAAGGGCTGGAGAGTAGTCGGCAGATGAGGCGAGGGCCTGTATCTCTGGCTGGGCCAGAAGTTCGGTAAATATGAATGTATTCGGTGCTGATGTTGCTTGAAGAACGAGATCGGCTGCTGCCCGTGGTGCTGTCGCTGCCTTGGACAGGGCAAGGAAGGGCTTCGAAGGCAAGTTAGCATGGCGGGTCTCAACTCGGAAAGATGGCAACATACCTCCAACGCATTGAGAGCCTTTGCCTGCTCCATTTTGTGCTCACTGCGGGCTCGAGTTTGGAGGTTTAAAGCTGTGTCGATGCGTTGCTTGCAGTTTTAGCCTGGCAACCCGTAGTTCAGAGCTGCTATCTGATCCTCCTTCGTTGGATGGCTAGCATTGACTGCCGTCATCAGCATTGTTCCGGCAGGAGCAGCCGCTGTGGGGTCGCTGTAAAGCTGCGGGGTAGCAATCCAATTCCAACCCGCAACGGAATTTCCTGGTGGGGGCACTTCCGCTTATTCGCAACCGCGCGAAACGCGCGTTGGTGACAAGAGGGTCTAGGTACTTCGTAGCGAGACGAAATATGAGGTACTTAAGGGTACGTAATTATTGAATCCATTGCAAATACTTCAGATTTTATTGATTTCTTGAGTGTGTTTGCTCCTTGAATCAGAGCGATACTACTAGGGTTGCATCAATCGACGTCCCCTTCCGCGAATTGACTACTTACGCAGCAGTCAGTTTTTTTGTCGTCCCTCAAAAATTTGGAAGTCGAATCTGCCATGGGTTTTAATCAGGAATGAGTAGAGCTTTTTTTTTTTCATTCTCCCCGCCTGTTCCGCCCAATATATCTAGGAAATGCGAGCATTGTCGCTGATACAAACGCAAAGAACCTCGTCACACGTTCCCTTACTTAAATGAGTCTTGGCATCAATTTTGCAGATCAAAGATCAACCAGGTTTAAGCCTAGGTGAGGTGGGTATACAGGATATATATCCATGGGATCCCAGGCCGTGAGTGTCCATGTTGTCGCTTTACGCGGCACGCCCACAAACCAAACAAAAGCTTAACAAACACATATCCCAAACTTGTTTTAAAGGCCTCGTTATTCATATTAATGAAGGCCAGAAGTTGATATCCCAGGAGCCTGGCAGCATGAGTTTGTAGTTCACTTCATTCAGATTTACATGTGCAGGCAACAATCTTAACTCTTAGGACGGGACGGAAATATGATATTTGCTACTTGGGCCTTACAGAGGATGACATGAACGGACTCTGATGTAGCGGCGCAGACACGAGCTACGGGACGCTTCACACCCTTGATTCCGCTGGGGAGCCTTATGAGCTTACTGTACCTACTTCTTACTTTACCTTAGTGTACCTCCCCCTGCGCCTGTAGGTATCGTTGGCTGTGCACCAATATATATCCCATAATAGAACACCTAGCTAGCCTACGTGGTAGGTAGGGAGGTAGCTAAAGATCTGATTTCTAACCTCCGAGAGTGATCGGGAGGAACGGGCCAGGGGACTTGGCGTGTACCTAGATAGCCAATATACCTCGTAACTAAGAGTAACCTGGTCGGCTTGGCCCATGGATGGGTCCATTAACCACTAGCGTGACTTGGTGCAGGTGGGTGTTCTGCATCTATCCCAATTGCGATTGGACGACGAAGTGGTTTGAATCAGCCCATATTCTTATCATCGGCGCAGACTTACCGGTGCGTGTTCAATACTGCGAAGTATGTACTCTTGGTACTGTAAGCAGGGGGAGGATGTGCTTCCGTGCTGATATTGAAGGCTATGCAGGCTCTCGGATGATCCGTGTCGCCCGAGAGATTTTGGTCGCCTTCAAGGCACCTGATTTAAATACAGTTCAGACAAATGTAGTGACATGCATGCATAGGTAAGGTATATTAGAAAACCGCACCACATAATTTGCATGTACCAACCTATCTGGTTAGCCTACTAGACAGACTAATGTAAGCTAAAGTAAGGTACCTGTCAGTAAGAAAGTTCCCTTGGCTCCCCTTTTTTTTTTTTTTTTTTTTTTTTTTTACCCATGCGATTCTATAGATTAGCGCATGGGGTGCGTCGTGTTCTTCCAAACGTTCGCGCAGTCTCCAACCCGAAACAGGAAGGGTCGGGTGGAAGGCTCTGTGGATCACAGCGCAGCAGGTGCGTCTCATCTCTTGGCTATGGCCATCAGCCCCATCGGTACATCTGGTACGTGCGCAACTGGGCCCCTAGTCGGCCTGTTCGGGCTTCTGACAAATAAGAATTGGACTTCTCCGTGTCGTCGCCCCATTTGACCACGGATTTCTTTCAACGGGTAAACTTTCCCCTTCATGCACGACCAAACCATATTTGCTTAAACGACAAGTATCATTAAAAAGACTCGATCGTATATAGGAGTGATACTTTTTCTACAAGAAGCTGGACTTCACGGATTTACTCTACCTTGTCTGTTTGTTGTATTGAATACCCTTTTTAGACATATTGCCACCAGCATTTGTAACCGGCACGCCTACCTACTACCTCCTGTCATGGCATCTGTCGAACACTTGACCAACAACAATCATTAATCTTGAAAGCTCGCAAACCCTGACGATCCGCGATCTCACTCACTCCTGCGGTTGACTGAGAGTAGCGTTTCATCAGCAGATATCTGCTTGAGCAAGCAGAATAAAGATGGCACCAAAAAACATCAAAGTCCCTCCGCAGGGCGGATCTAGCAGTATGGGAGCTTCGCTACTCACGCCGAGCTTCCACATGGCGACAACGACATTAAGAGTCGGTGGCATGACGTGAGTGAAGGCGACCACAGCCCCAGCGACTATTGTTTGCCTTGCGCCGTGATTTAAAGCTGACAAAGAAACCTCAAGTTGTGGCGCATGCACATCGGCGGTTGAGTCGGGCTTCAAAGGCGTCGACGGCGTAGGCAACGTCTCTGTCAGCCTTGTTATGGAGCGCGCTGTCATTATGCACGATCCTCAAAGAATCAGCGCCGAACAAATTCAGGAAATTATCGAGGACCGCGGCTTCGACGCAGAAGTGCTAGCGACAGACCTGCCTTCTCCGAATCCGAACCAGACCGAATTCGACAGCGATGGCGACGATACAGACAACGACCATGGTTCCACCGTGGTCGTCACAACGGTGGCTGTAGAAGGGATGACATGTGGCGCATGTACTTCCGCGGTCGAGGCGGGCTTCAAAGACGTTTCGGGAGTTATAAACTTCAACATTTCCTTGATGTCAGAAAGGGCCGTCATTGAGCATGAAAAATCCTTGCTCAGTGTTGAGACAATCGCCGAGATGATCGAAGACCGGGGCTTTGGCGCGACTGTTGTGGATAGCAAGGAAAAGGCTCAGCCAGGACGGGCGCAAAGAAGATCAAGGAGTCGGTCGAGGAAGCCAACAAGCGCAACAACTACTGTAGCGATAGAGGGCATGACCTGTGGAGCATGCACCTCGGCCGTTGAAGGCGGCTTCCAGGGAGTGAGCGGGTTGCAACGCTTTAACATTAGCCTTCTCGCAGAACGCGCAGTTATTACGCACGATCCCACGGAATTACCAGCCGAAAAGATCGCCGAGATCATTGAAGATAGAGGTTTTGGCGCCGAGATTCTTTCTACAGTCTTGGAAACATCCGAAGCATCGCGCAATGCGACAACCTCACAATTCAAGATTTTCGGCAAACTAGACGCCACGGCAGCGACGAACTTGGAAGGGGTGTTGACCGGTCTGTCTGGGGTTCAATCAGCAAAAGTCAGCCTCGCAACATCCAGACTGAGTGTGGTACATATTCCCGGTGTCGTGGGTCTGCGTGCTATCGTCCAGGCTGTTGAAGGTGCCGGTTTCAATGCTCTGGTTGCAGACAATGATGACAACAACGCGCAGCTGGAATCACTCGCCAAGACTAAGGAAATCAACGAATGGCGCCGTGCTTTTAAGGTTTCGCTGTCATTCGCCATACCTGTGTTTTTAATCAGCATGGTGATTCCAATGGTGATTCCTGCGATCGACATTGGCAAATTCGAGCTGCTGTCTGGCCTGTTCCTGGGCGATATTGTCTGCCTAGGTTTGACGATACCAGTGCAATTTGGGATCGGCAAGCGCTTCTACGTTTCTGCTTGGAAGTCAATCAAGCACAAATCGCCCACTATGGATGTTCTCGTGGTCTTGGGTACATCGTGTGCCTTCTTCTTCAGCTGCTTTGCCATGCTGATCTCGTTCCTTTTCCCCCCTCATTCTCGACCGAGCACCATCTTCGACACAAGTACTATGTTGATTACCTTTATCACTCTGGGTCGGTTCCTCGAAAACAGGGCCAAGGGGCAAACTTCGAAGGCATTGTCAAGATTAATGTCTCTAGCACCATCGATGGCAACCATTTATGCAGATCCTATTGCTGCTGAGAAGGCAACCGAAAACTGGGGTTCCGAGAAGGCTTCTGCAAACGACCAGAAGCAGTCCGCACCTGAAGGAAACGCTGCCGAAGAGAAGGTCATTCCAACAGAACTAATTCAAGTCGGCGACATTGTCATCCTTCGACCTGGTGACAAGATTCCGGCCGATGGTCTCATCACCATGGGCGAAACCTACGTTGACGAAAGCATGGTTACTGGAGAGGCTATGCCCGTGCAGAAGAAAAAGGGCAGTACTGTTATCGGCGGCACGGTCAACGGTCATGGGAGAGTTGACTTTAGAGTGACCCGGGCTGGCCGTGACACTCAGCTCAGTCAAATCGTCAAACTCGTGCAGGATGCGCAGACCACGCGGGCCCCTATTCAGCGCCTTGCTGACACATTGGCTGGCATCTTCGTACCCACGATTCTCGTCCTTGGTTTTTTGACATTTGCCATATGGATGGTACTATCCCATGTTCTCACGAACCCGCCCAAGATCTTCCTGGAGGAGACCAGCGGTGGCAAGGTTTTTGTGTGCCTCAAGCTCTGCATCTCTGTCATCGTCTTTGCCTGCCCGTGTGCCCTTGGCCTTGCCACTCCCACAGCGGTCATGGTAGGCACAGGAATCGGCGCTGAAAATGGAATTCTGGTCAAGGGTGGTGCTGCACTTGAGACGGCCACCACCATCACCAAGGTTGTCCTTGACAAGACTGGAACCATTACCTACGGCAAGATGCGCGTAGCTAACGCTCACATAGCGGAGCATTGGCAAACCACCGAATGGGTGCGAAAGCTATGGTGGACAATCATAGGTCTGGCTGAGATGGGGAGTGAACATCCCGTGGGAAAGGCGGTGCTTGGTGCCGCCAAGACTGAACTCAACCTTGACGCCGAAGGTACAATAGAAGGCAGCGTTGGTGAATTTGAAGCTGCCGTTGGACGGGGAATCAGCGCCGTCGTTGAGCCCGTGTCAGGCACTGACCGCATCAGATACAAGGTACTTGCGGGCAATATCAAGTTCCTACGTCAAAACAACGTCACCGTCTCCGAGGAAGCAATTGAGGCATCTGAGCAGATCAATACCCGAGCGGCGCAGAAACGCAAGACTGGCGGCGGCGATAAGTCCTCGTCGGCGGGCACAACCAATATTTTCATCGCCATAGACGGTGCATATGCCGGACATCTGTGCCTTTCCGACACCATCAAGGAGGGCGCGGCAGCGGCGATTGCCGTCCTTCACCGCATGGGGATCAAAACAGCCATCGTCACTGGCGACCAGCGCACCACGGCGCTAGCGGTGGCTGCTGCTGTTGGCATTTCTCCTGAAGAGGTCTATGCTGGCGTCTCGCCGGACCAGAAGCAGGCCATCGTAAAACAGATGCAGGAGCAAGGCGAGTGTGTTGCAATGGTGGGTGATGGTATTAACGACTCTCCTGCACTAGCCACCGCCGACGTTGGTATTGCAATGTCGTCTGGTACCGATGTCGCCATGGAGGCCGCCGATGTGGTTTTGATGCGACCTGATGACCTTATGAATATTCCTGCGGCTCTACATTTGGCACGAAGCATATTCACTCGAATCAAGATGAACCTGGCCTGGGCATGCCTGTACAATCTGGTTGGACTACCATTCGCCATGGGATTATTCCTGCCTTATGGGTTACATTTGCATCCCATGGCTGCCGGCGCAGCAATGGCACTCTCGAGCGTCAGCGTCGTTGTAAGCAGTCTGTTGCTAAAGTTTTGGAAGAGGCCATCCTGGATGGATGAGTCTATGTATGATGAGCGTGGGGGCCTGCGGAGGAAGGGATCCATATGGAGCTCAGTTGGCAGCGTTGTCTCGGTTGCACAGGATTTGTTTGCTCGGGTCCGTGGAAGAGGAAAGAGGGACGAGGGGTATGTGCCCCTTTCGAACATGGAAGCGGTATGACTGTAAAGATTTATGTTTGGGAGGGTCATCCCCCGTGGAGAGCAGTTTGTTTTCCGTTTAATTTCTTTTGTGGTATAAACATGCTAGCATTTCCCTCAATCTTATATGAAGGACTTTGTCATATACGGTGCCTGCAACGCGTATCACTGGTTCTGTGAACGGGAAATGGGTAGGGTACCTCGGTAAGCTCTTGTTCTGAATACCACATGAAGCTACCTATATATTTCCTTACCGATTATATCCCTTGTTCCTGCTGTAAATGTCTGATGTGAGTATTTTGTAATCATTCTAAACTTCTTCCATCAAGATCACCATGATCTCAGTAATCCCACCAAGGATTTACCTGCCTCTGACGTACAGATAATCCGGCGTTTGTTAGTAACATTCTCACGAACGTAAGCGGGGGGGTTTTTTTCGTTGTACCAGGAATGACCGAATTGTCTTGGGTTGTTTCTCGGACAAATTCGTTACTGGAGACACATGGGTTTTTATTGTGAAATGTATCGGCTTGCTGTATATCATATCGGCCAGGGTAGCATCATCCGTCACGCCGCAAACTTTTGATCCAATGCCATCTACTAGTTCATGGCGCATATAAGCATGGCACATTGAAGTATTGCATAAGAGATCAAACATGGCCCATTTTGTGTCAACTCCTTTGTGTCGCCAATATAGAACACAGTGATATGTATATGGATATATGTATATGTATACACCAGGTAGTTATTACACGAGAGATTCCCAGAGTCTCCCATATTTAGAGACTTTATCTGCATTCGGCTCGTCTCTAATGGTGGGCCAGACCAGCCGCAGGGAGGGCTCTTCCTTGGGAACGACTTGTTTTTGTTGCTGAAAGAACCGGGGCCTTGCATGCACATGATGCAAGAGGTTTTTCTTCAAGTCGAAATCGGTCGCTCTCTATGCGTAATCTGTCTTCCCAACTCGGCCAGCACCAGAATTTGTACTATAACCTGACTGTGCTGCCGATTCGGCTCTATTGAATGAACTAGCCTAGGAGGTTTCCCACTCGATGGCTTCTCCTCGCTTGCTCCTGAGCCCGCTCGACCTTGAAAGGCCTCGGTCGCTGTCCGTTGCGTCCCGCTCATCATTTGTGGCCCATATCCTTTCGATGCACAGCTCAAAGGGGCCCGGCACACGGTCCGTCAAACCCACGCCGACGGAGCGCACTTTTTGCCTCAGTATTTCCGCCTGCGGCTCAACCACAAAACCGTGGTTCGTCCTAACAAAGTCGTTCCACTTGACCAGGATGGTTTCCCACTGGCCAGGTCGTTTCGCAAACAGGCGATGTTGATGCAGATCTGTTGGTATCAACGACTCTGTCTGCAGGTTGATGAGGTAACTTCTCCCGTCCGACTTGATGCGCATCGCCAGATACGTATATTGATCAATATTCCACAAGCTCTTGCCGAACACAGTTCGCCCTCTATCTAGCGTCCTCCAACCAGCGAAACCCGATCTTTCTATGTCCGGGCGGGTGCTTGGTAGCTGTGTGGATATCGAGCCGTGGAATCGGGCGTAGGCAGTTGGTTCCGAGTCGCTGCTTTTGGCATCTTGGGTTCGCAAAGAGGACTCGTCTGGGCCAACCCAGTCGAGATGGGATCTGGAGTAGCCGCCGACATCCTTATCCGACATGGCTTTGCATGCTTGGACGGAGTCAGGGTCACGGAATGAGTGCAGCTCCAAGGGACCGGAAGGACCCTTGATGCCTTCCATATTCATCACGAATTGTGTTTGGCGCTTCAGCTCATTCATGCTTCGGCTCCAGAAGCCTCTCCTGAGGCAAATTGTGGCGTGCATTTTGTCGACTGTGGTGACGTTGGTGATGTTACTCGCGGTGCCGAAGAGGACTGGATCGGTTTGCGAGAGGAGCGAGCCCAGTGGCTCAGATCACAAGGTGCATGTTTTTGCTCCGACCTTTCCCAGGTGCTCTCCGAGTTGCGTGATCCAATTGACCCGCTGCGGTATTTCCGGCCGAGAGGTGTGGGTTTGTTTGGAAATAATGCAGAACGTTGTCCTTCGCCCTAGGGATGAAGCTATATCCGAGTGAACGCAGGTATGTAAGTAATGTCGTTTTTGTGGCAACAAGGCTAAGCTCCTCTGTGCTACTGTAGATAGACCCTGCTTTGCGCAGGGACGGCTTCAGTACCCACTAAAAAGGTACCTCAAGCATCAAGCTCCCGACTGTTCTGCTTATATAAGCGCATTTCCTAAATGTGGGGCTATACCACGTACCTGGTAGGTACCTACCTAATTACCTCCTGATCCCTAGGTAGGTACATACCTATGTAGTAATGAGAAAGATGTCCATCCAAGCGTAATCCAGAACTCCTCTCCAGATGCGACAAATACTACATTACACGCACTGTGTGCTCTTGTCGACGATAGGGAGACTCACCAGATGCATAACTAGTAGGTAAATCAAAGTTATCGTGAGGCCACAGACATGCAGTCAATAAGCTGAAATTCACGGCGACGGGATTGTGTAACCAAGGTCCACAACCTGAATTCCTCCACGATACATAGATGTAAGGCCGCATGCTTAGGTTCGCATTTTATTCTTTGGGTCCAAGTGATGGATATATCGAGTAGTCTTGCGACTACTTCACCGCCAAAGAAATACAGCACTCAATTTTACGGCAAGCTGGACGATCCAAAAAAAAAAAAAAAAAAAAAAAAAAAAAAAAAAAGTCTACCAGGTTCTCCAGTGCCCAACAAATCTCTAAAACTATGGAACAAAGCTGCCTTGCCTAGGCACCCGTACTTTCATGTAAGATTAGGCATGTAAGGGAAACGGCTTCAGCTGAACATGTATCTCGTTGTCTTCACAGGAAGTACTTCGCTGATCGTTTGGTTCATTTTCAGTCTCATTTTCTGCGTACCATGTAGACGGACGACAATCACTTTATGACTGCGTCCCTTGTCAAGCGCCGAGGAGAGCTCTGCTCGTCATATGGATACCAGCCTGCCGTGGGTAAAGGTATCAGTGTTTGCAAACCGGATCACAGGTTTTATGAGCCACGCAAAGGATATGCCCCTTATGTTTACAGCTCGAGCACACTCGTACTGTGAAGTTTTTCAAGTCTTGCTATTGAAAGCTTCGGCCTCAAGCTGGGAAATACCCCCAACCATGAATATCAATATATTTTGTGAGATTAAACACTGAGGCTGCTGGGTCAAATACTTTAGCGTATGCTGTCAGGAAGTTGCATTTATAAACATAAATAATAAACCATCTAAGTAGGGTACCTTAGGTAAGGCAGATAGGTAAGGTAGGTAGGTACCTAGGTATGTTTTACTCAACCTCACGAATGGAAAATTTTCAGGGGGAGGTATAGACATCAACCTGTACCTATGGTATAAGAGCAGAACATCGATATGCTCCAGTCTGTTCCTACGTCCTACCCCGATGTCGGGCGTTCTTTGCGTACCTTCCCCCAATAGAGAGGAAGGCACGACCAGAGAGGGCTCAAATGCTCCTTCCTTTCATGGAAGTCAATGTCATCAGCAACAAACAGACCAATGCGATAATTTCCAGCCTGCGGGACCGGCCCACTAACAGATCCCTTCAAAATGAGAGCTCAAACTCGCGTTCCTTTGGGCAGGTTCTGACATCTGGCGGTCGTACTTCAGCTACCCCCCAAGCAATGAAAATCTTTCCCCAAAAATTCCATAACAGAATTCGTTTCCTCTCCCCCGTCTCTTCTTCACAATCTGCTCAGCTTTCTCCATTGGGAAAACTACCACGGTATCTTTTGTCCTGTCATAGCCTGACTATTACAAGGCAAATTCCTTTCTTTTCTTGTTACTAGTTGTTCGCACCATATGGAAGGTGTCTATCTTGTCTCATCATCATCACCAATTTACCTTTCTACGAATCTCTTAGTCCTCCGTTGCCGTCTCTGGCGGTAGGAGCCCTTCCCTCCCACCATCTCACTCAACCGATCCCCGTACAGCCTGGAGGGCATCGTTTCTTGCCACGATTCATTACTTAAATATCCTCGATCGTATACCTCTCACTGTGCCGGCAGCTCTTGTTAATCCAACTTGTTCTCTATGGAGCGGGGCTTTACGAGCCATGACAACATGGCAAGCTCTTCTGACCAGAATGACCGTGTCATTCACGGCAATTCCTTCAGCCCGCAGGCAGGTCCTACTGCCAATAACTCCAGCAGCCCTGAATCAATCCCACAATTTCGCCCTGCTGGTTGCCCGAGCATCATCTCATCCACGGGAGATATCGACGAAGGTGAGAGAATGTCAACATACGATGAATCTCTTGGAGAAAGCATGTTTCTTTGGAAAAAATTCGTTCTTTTTTCCTTTGAACACCAATCAACTGCGAATATGTGCTCTAGTTCCAAGCGAGGTGTCTTTACTAACATCCACATAGCTGGTGCTCGTCTGAGTACAATGAGCTTAAACAGCTCCCCCATCAGGCACAGCTATTCCGACTACAATCAGGAATCTCACAGGCCACGTTCGTCTCTGACGGATACAGACTGCACGGTCGCGAATAACGAGTAAGTTGTGAAAGAGGCGAGTTTCCGAGCATGCACTAATGTGAATGATTTTTTTTTTTTTTTTTTTAGCTCTCGCTTCCAGCTTGGATTGCAGCCCTCGGGCGATGTATTCCTTGAGGCGCAGAATCAAGTCGGCGTGGGAAACAGGGACATTGGTCGTCTCATTAATACTGCCGAACCTGATAAGCCACCCAGCTCCGTGGGCACCTCTGGGCCTTTGACTGGAACATCATTAACTCTCCGACCTCGACCCTCCAACCTGAGTGCCCGGCATCATGTTGGCGGTGTTGATGCCCAAGGGGTCTACCCCTACACTGCATGTGTCTTTGTAGCCAAGTAAGTACAGAACTGGTGGCTGTTCACCCAGGAAAATAGTGATGCCTTTGCTAACAATCTGCTCCAGCTTGCCCCAGCTCCAGGATGACCAGTCTCTCGAGGCTGCTATTACTCGGGAATTCAGCAAATATGGAACTGTCTTTGTCAAAATTCGACGTGATAAAGACCAGATGCCGTTTGCATTTTGCCAGTACACGGTAGGATGTCAAGCATTTGTTTCTTTCACCCTCTCTGCCCCAGCCCGAAGACAGAATACCGGTTTCTTTGTTCCAGGACATACTGATACTGATGACTTAAACTTGCCCAAACAGAAAGATGAAGATGCCAAAGCCGCAGTAGACCAAGGGAGAGGAACCCAGATTCTCGGTCGTTCTTGTCGGACTGAAATGGTGAAGGCTATTCGTACGTGGAAGCTTGGCCGTGGTAATAGAAAAGACACCGTGAACAGCGCATCTGACTCACAATACTCTAGGCACTTTCCTTGTTTCCCGGCGTTTCGGCAATCAAATTACGCTCGAGGAAGCTCGTGATGTTCTGGAACCTTTCGGTGCCATATCCAAGGTAGAGATACCGGATGCTCGCACCCAGGAAACCACAGGTATCCGGGGTGCGGTACTTGTGGAGTTCTCTAACTTCGACATAACTCGCGACCTTCCAGCTGTAGGAAACCCCCGAGATCCCAAAGCTGCTAAATTGTTCACTGACGCAAACATGTGCAGTACTTCCTACATAATGATACCTACCGCGTGGAGACTTTCCGACCTGATGGTTTGAAGGAGAGGAGGTCAGGCATTCTACGACGTCATGATGCTGATGAAGCTTTCCTCGCCCAGTATGAGGTTGACCGGCGTTCTGTGTTCGTTGGAAATCTCCCTCGTGACATTACTGAAGAGCAGGTGACGGACTTGTTTTCTGCTATTGGAACTGTTAACAGGGTCCAGATCATCAAGAGAACCGGAACTCCCAGTAGGTTGCAATCCAATATCATATTTGATGCAGTTCGCTAACATGTTCATCAGTTGAGCAACCTTTCGGCTTCATCGAGTTCGACCGCCCTGATACGCCAGAGGCTGCAATCGCTGCTTTGGTAAGTCTACATGGATGGACCCATTGATCATGAACATACGAAATAGACCGCTAACATTGAAACTGCTTACAGCACGGTTTTATTCACGAGGGTAGCCGCCTTCGTGTGGAACGCAAGGTTGTCAAAGACAAGCAATCTCCGCGTCGTGTGCCTTCCCGGTACCTGCCACGTCTCCGTACAGAGGCTGTTGGCACCATAATGCCACCTAATCCTGTGGCTCCCGCAACGCCTGACGCATCAGAGAGCAGGTTCGGTCATCTAGGAGCCTCGTCAACTCTGCCATCATCCCCTGGCGGGGCTCAGTCGGCGACATCTTCTGCATGGAATTGGCCTTACCCGTACCATACCCCGATGCAAGCATCATTCAATCCTCAGAACTACGTTGCCGCGCCGCCGTCACCATACGGAGCACAGATCCCTCTTCAAGGAATGCCTATGACGCCGCAGGCGACGCCGGACTCTTTCAGCCAGTATGCAGCCTACTACAGCGCCCTCTTCCCTCACATGTCATTCGTCCCGAACCCTCTGGCTGGCAATCCCATGACGTCAAACCACATGGCCGCAGGTATGGCGCCATACTACACGCCGGCATATCCGTCGCCGACTACTAGCAATTTCAACATTGACAGGAGCGTCAACGAGGGAGTGTCTAGCCCTACGCGCGCAAGACACAATAATCAAGACAGCTCAAATCATCTCGGCGGAGCGCCCCTCGGCGACTTCAGCAACTCTTGAGCATTGATTGCAGAACCGAATGAGTTAAAAACCCAAACAAAACCGAGCAGACTTACAAGCATTAGCTATTCATGGGCGTAAGAACCCATCATGAAGCGCGCATGTATACAACGATGATTTCATGCCTTTTTATCTGGACCGCGTTGTTTTGATATGAATATTTTTCAACTCTTATTCAAGACAAAAAAGTCGTGACCGGAACGGTCCTTCTGGCTCGACACCCGCCAGTTTCGGGATGTGTTTGTTTGTATTCAGTTTTCATTTTTGGCCGGTCTTTGTTCGCCTGAAATGGCCCCTTCTTTGGTACCAATACTGTTCTGTTCTTCTCCTGGATGGATCTGCCCCTGGATACCGTCACTTTTCATATTGTCTGCACTGACAGACTGCTCGTTTCACAGTCTGTTTGCTCTTGGGGTTGAGTGATCTTGTACAGGGTGGAAATCGGATTTAATTTTTTGGGGGATGTAACCCGTAAAGGGAATGCATATGGACAAGAAGGGTGGGTTCTAGGACTTCAGGGTCCTTCCAGAGTGGGACATTTCAGGGTCTATCGGGGTATCAAACAAAAGGCTTTGACTCCAGAAAAGGTTGGTTCATTTCCTTTTCATTTCTTCATTTCTTCATGTCTTTTTTTCTTTTTTCGTTTTTTTTTTTTTTTTTTTCTCTTGCCATGTTTTCCATCCTGTATCTCTCGCAGAGCTTACTTGTCACGTAGCTTTGCTCTCGCCAGGGCTCTCTTGTTGCTAGGTAGACACCAAATTCATGATCGCGTTGAGGTTCAACAGTTGCTTGGGCAAATTATTTTTATGCAAAGATATCAGTAATGGTTGAAGTTCAAATGTGGGGGTTCGCTAATAATAAAGCACACCCCCACGCTTGTCTTTGCTAGGCGCGTCATTGTTACCCTAAGAAATCCCTATCTGCTCATGGGACGTTAAAGTTTTCTTCGCGTTTTATTATGCTTAATCCGCTCCCTCCCCAAGAAAGGGGTTTATGTTTTTTTTTTTTTCTTTTTCTTTTTTTCTCTCCCTATCGTTGTTGAATAAATAGCCTTTTCTTCTAGACAGCATAAAGACAAAGAGTACACGAGGTTTCACGACTATCTCATTTCAACTACAAAGATGGGCCAACCATCGTTCGAGGCGTCCAACGCCATTGTATATGTGACATATGGAACCTTCCTGTAAGCATCAATTGAAAAGCACAGAGGATGCGTACTTTGAAGATGATATATCTAACACGTTGTGTATGACTATCACAGTCTTCTCGGGTCTGGCATCGCCTGGACCATGAGAAACCAACCCAAAGCCGATTTCCTTGCGGGGAACAGAACTCAGACTGGTCAGAAAATGCAAAGCTTCGCAGCACTTGGATGTGGCCATGGACCTACCCAGCACTGCGAGCATATTCTTTATTCCCACTCCTCTTGACCCAGTTCCCTCATATGCTTCATTCAATGGCAGCTTCAAGTTCTAATAAATACTGACGCATCCTGCCATCACTCAGCGCTTCCGCTGGCTCTGAACTTCATTGCCTCGGGTGAGTGATGACACAGGAGAAAAGACGGCCAGTGTGTGCAGCATGCATAGTAGGCCGTCTATGTTTGGCAACTGATGGCGGTGGCGCCTCACGCAACCAATCACTTGATCGACAAGCAACGACGATGGACGAGCGGCGGCCGACTGGACACGGACGGATCAAGTCGGCCGGTCGGAGCAAAGTCGGGAACTTGAGCCCATAGGCGGTGAGTATTCAAGAACCATCTCGTCACCAGAGTTGTAACCTCCTCGAACCGTGTAACTTCCTCGGATTTTCTATGCCATGGAACTTGCCGCTTCGTTGGGGGTGAGACCTCTGGGACTGCGGCTCACTACGGGCGCCGAATCGACGCAGGACTTGCTGTGCTCTTTTTGTTTTCAGGGATTCAGCCCTTGATGGCGTTGTCTCTGTGAAGGACGTGGAGTGCATCAGGTCGTAAACTGCTGAGATGAGGCTGAGATTGTACCGTGATTACTCGATCAAGATAATGCTTGCGTGGGAAACGTGCTGCCGCTGCCATTACAAAAATCCCCAGCCCCAGTCCCCCCCCCCTCCCCGACTTCTGTTTTTGTATGCTAACGCAACCAAAGCCATCGGATCCGGAATTCTATTCTCGTACCCACAGCTTGCGACCATTACGGGAGTGCAGGGCGTGGTGGTATATGCACTCTCGTCGGCCCTCCCGCTGCTGATATTTGCCGCGCTGGGGCCCAAGATCCGCAACAAGTGCCCCGAGGGTTTCGTGCTCACTGAGTGGACGAGAGAGCGCTACGGAAAAGCCACGGCATTATACCTCAGCTTCATGTCACTCGTGACGCTGTTCTTGTACATGGTTGCCGAGCTGTCTGCCATCGGGCAGGTTATCAGCACACTGACGACCATGAACCCTCTGCCAGTCATGATTGTGCAGTGCATCGTGACGACGGCCTACACATCCATGGGCGGCTTCAAGATCTCGTTTCTGACCGACAACGTCCAAGGCGTCATGGTTCTGGGCCTGATTCTCATTGCAACCATTGCTATTGGAGTCGAGACCCGGATCGACCCTGCCTTGATCGAATCCTCCGGCCTTACCAAGCCCACCTTACTTGGCTGGCAGCTCCTCTACATTCTCCCCGTTGCCATCTTGACCAACGACTTCTTCCTGTCCAGCTTTTGGCTGCGTACTTTTGCCTCCAAGACCGACAAGGACTTGTGGATTGGCGTTAGCCTGGCCACCGGCGCCATCCTCTGCATCCTCACCCTTGTTGGCGTCACAGGACTGGTGGCCGTCTGGTCAGGAGCATGGCCCGGCCCTGATAATGCAGACGGCTCCGTCGCCTTCTTCATGCTACTTCAGCAGCTGCCCAACTGGGTCGTCGGCATGGTGCTGCTCATGGCCGTGACGCTCAGCACGGCTGCCTTTGACAGCTTGCAGAGCGCCATGGTGTCTTCGGCTTCCAACGACCTGTTCCGCAACCGTCTGGGTGTGTGGCCGATCCGGGCCGCCGTCGTGCTCGTCATGATTCCCGTCATCGTAATCGCCCTGCGTGCGCCCAGCATCCTCCAGATTTACCTCATCTCCGACCTAGTCTCGGCCTCGACCATTCCCGTCCTGGTTCTGGGCCTCTCGGACGCCTACTTTTACTGGTGGCGCGGCTTTGACGTTGTCTGCGGCGGGCTCGGCGGCATCTTGTCCGTCTTCATCTTCGGCACCGCCTACTACGGCAACGCACAGGCCGGTGGCGAGCTCATCCTGCTGCAGCAGGGTCTGTACACGGGCGACTGGGGCGTCTTTGGTGCCTTTGTGGCCGCCCCCGTCGGAGGCCTCATCTTTGCATTCCTTGCCATGCTGGGCCGCGTCGGCTTCCTCTTCGCCAGGGCCAAGATGACGGGAGCTCCGTTCACCGCCTTCGACCGACCCATGGCAGCAGATGTGGTGGCATCACCGGCCCGAGCCGAGCCCGGATTTGAGGATGGAGATTTGCGCGAGGAGGACTCCATCACGGAGCAGGAGCCGGGGATCAGTGGCAAAGTCGGCAAGTTCTTCTATTGATCAAGCAACGAAGGGGACTTTCCGCACCGTGGCAAGTGTCTCGAGCCTTGCTTGTGCCGAGGATGGATGGTAGTGGTTAGGAAAAGAAAATCCTAGTGGTCAAATAGATCAAGGACTGGGTGGTGAACACGTCTCACTAAAGAGAAGGGATTATCTTTTGTGTCGGAGGGTTAAAGGAGACGAGACGAGCCCGAGATCCGACTCCGGTGATATTAAACTTGTTCGTCTAAAGCATGGAAGGGAAGATCACGCGCTCGGATGCTCAATAATTTGTGGATGATACGAAAATCGCTATTCGCAGTGTATTTATGTCCGTATGTCAAGTGGTTCAGCTCTTGTTTTTCTTTTCTTCTCGGTCCTTCGAGTAGAAATTCAGGACACAAAGAAATACAAAGATACCGGTTTGCGGGTATCTGTCTATTGGAGAAACTTTTCCCAATGGGAATGGTACATAGATGTTGTGTCATTACGATGGTGATTCTCTTTAATTTTTTATTTTTTCATCTATGATACAAGCTGAGATGTGTGGCACACTTGATCAGGAAGGAACCAACTCCATAAATATCAACAGCCAGTCGGGCTCCATATAATACACTTTTTGGTATACATAAACAAAGACCCAGGTAGGTTCGTTCTGAACTGCCTGACTGGGCCAAACGCTCAGAAGGACAAACAGACAGGCCCATTATCGCTGGGCCTTTGCTTGTTTCATAAGCAAATCCAGACCGTGCTTTTCTTTCAGCCAGTCCTGGTACGTGGTTTCGTCGGCGTATCCAAATACTTTCCAATCGCCGGGGGGCGAGCCATTCGGGTCGAGTTCGCGCAACATGATCAGGTGCTCGGTCACGTCGAGCTCCTTGGACGGGCCGGTGCTCTCTCCAGTCTTGTCGTTGAACTGAGTGAGCCTTTGCCGGCTGCGGATTGTCACGACAGCCTGGTGGACTGTTACTTTGGACCCATCCCTTAGCGGTACTTCCATGATCTTGTGGTCGACGATCCGCGGGTACATCAAAGTGCCGGTATAGCTGACAAGCTCCCAATCCTTACGGACGCCCGCGGGCCGTTGCAAGATTTTGGTAGACAGAGTTTGGTACAGGTTCGAGTGGCACACCCTCCTCAGAGTATCCAGGTCACCGGCCGCAAAGGCCCCGGAGAGCGAGCGGTGCAGCCCCTTGGCGGTTGGCACGATCCTGCTACGCTGGACCTGGAGGCTCCCGCTGGCGAGCAGAGATGGCTTGGAGGCGATGTACGAGGCCACCATGCGGAAAGCGTCCAACGACTTGGCCATGACACGTAGCCCTTGCATCTTTACGCCCTCGACGGGGCTTTGGAAGATGGATCGAAAAACCGGAGGTGCTATCAAAGTACCTGTTGGCGACGCACAAGAAGATTGGTTAGTTTTGCCCCGGGAGCCGGTCCAGAAAAGCGGGCGCGTCGTTTCGTACCGGGAAGCTTGAAAGAACCGATTATTGACCTCTCAATAATCTGATTGCCATCTGCCGCCGCAATGGCGGCGCGTGCGGTCCGGGAGTTGGCCGTCTTTTGGGCCAACTGCCTCGCCGCCTTGCGGTAGGCGTTAGATGATGCAGACATTGTTGCGTGCCGCGGCGAATGAGACAGACGCGTTGAGTATTCCGAGATATCGTTGACGGGGACAGCTACCTATATTAGGCACTTTAAATCGATGATTTGCTCTCGGGATTCGCTGGAGCTGCCTCCGAGGACACCGGATAGTCCAGTCCAAGTATTTCTCGTTTTTTTCTTTCTTCCTTCTTTCTTTTCGCCGAGTGTCGGCGTTGCCTTGCCGCCAACCCAGAGCACCTCCTCGGTGCGATCCCCTCCGAGGTGTCCGAAGAAATCTGGCACGCAAATTCGAGTTGGTACCGCAATGTCGAAAGGTTACGATCTACACTGGTGACCGTATTTTAGGGCGCAAAAATACCGAACGATTTAGATTCTACGTTAGGTATGTTATGCTGAGGAATCGTCAAAAAGCTCTTATCGGGACTGGCGATAAGAAAAGATCCATCTAGCTTTAGCAGGGGACGGACCGGACAGCTGTACCTTACCTGGGGGAGGCAGGGCACTTTGGTTCTTCAGTGTCTAAGTTAAAACGAACTGCCCCACTGCCTTACGTAGCAGGACCCTCCAAACCTGGTAGGTTTTGTTACGGTCGGTCATCGGTAGCCATCATGTGTACAACCTACCTGGGGTTAATAAGGTCAGGTACCTAACACCTACGACCAACCATGATGGGCAAGTTGCTTTCCTTGGGCTCCAAGTCGAAAAGGTATCGCACAATACCGCATTGTGTTAACCTGTACTTGCAAAATAAACCTCGACTCAATTGAATTTGTATTACCTACTTTGCTTGCTTTAAAATAAAAAAAAAATAAAAAAAGAAGCCATCACAAATTCCACTTCCACATATTCACTCAGTCGGAATCGGCATACGAATAAGGCCTACTCGATACTCAACCTTTGCAGCCCACTCTCGTTTTCCAAACCCAGGCCTGTTCACGTAAACGCACGCACGTACGTCAGCTAGACGCTTCCAGCGCTGAACGACAAAAAAAGCCCACCGGCGGGACGGCTCAGGCACCCACGCATAAAACACAATACTCACAAGGGAGGGAGGGGGCCCAAAGGGAGGCAAGCAACAAGAACAGGACTCGAACCGCACATCGCGCGGGGCGCACCTATGCCGGTGCAGCAGCGGCCTGTCGGCACCATCAAGCGCCATCATCATGGCACGACCATATACAAGAACAAGGCCATGACCGCCACAGCCGGAAGCAAAGCAGGCGCCTCGCAAGTTCCACCCTCGCCCGTCGCCGACATCAACGGCTGTCCCGTCGCCGAGCCCTCGCTCATGCACCCTCGCATCGCCGTCCTCCTCGGCGTCCCTGCACCCTGGCACTCCCCGCTCTTTGCCTGTCGCCTCCTCTCCATCGCCCCGGCCGTATGGTTCGCCATCCCGCCCGTCTTGCGTCTCTTGCTGAGGCTGCAGGATGCCTTGTACGTCGGCTTGCAGCACCGGAGCCGCGGCGAGGGGGAGATGAGGCGATATTCTGGTCAGGTGGAAGTCTTACTGGCCATTATATGGGTGCGTGTTGTGCTTTTCGTTTACCTATCTAGTACACCACAATACTGGGACTGAAAGGCAGTTCTTTCTTGAACTAATATCTGGGGTGGTATTGTGGGTTTTATTCCTGACTAACTTGCTGACGACTGCCATTGTCTTTTTTTTTTGCCAACCGAACAGTGCGGCGCCTCTGGCTATTTGTCCTTCTTTTTCACTGATTGTCTCATGTCTCGCTGGTTAGTTTGTTCTCCTGTCTCCTGCATACTTTCTTCTGCCGACCCCCCCTTGGAATAACTCGTCGACTAAAACACTCCCACAAAACCTACCCATCAAATCCAGGCTGTTGAATTATACACCGCAGGCTACTATAGTTCGCTTGCTAGCAGTAAATGCTTTGAATGGTTACTTGACCTCTTGGGTACTATACCTGGCTGGATCCTCCCAAGATGATCGCTTGTTACTTCCAGCCTGGATAGCTATAGCAACCATCTTGACCGCCATTTACCACACAACACAACGCAAGATCAACATCCGGAAAGAGACCAACATATCCATTAGTGTTTTCTCCATCGCCAGCTTCACAAGTATGCTTTGTCTGCTGGCTCAACTGCACTCGGATAGGGCTCAAAGCTACCCGGCGGTTCCTGCCATAACTTTCATGAGACAGGCAAGATCCATTATCGAAAGGATAATCGATATGGAAGGGCGTTTGCGAGAGGGTTACGGGTAACACGCATCATTGGACACCTAGAATAAAAGAATCAAGACAGCAAAACATCATGACGGAGAATATTGCATTACTGCTTTAAAATGGCATCACGGAGATACTGGTGGCGGAGCATGAATGCCCGATCAATCATCAACGAATGAAACCAACCAGACAACCTTCCAGACCAAGTAATAACCACATGCCAAAAACTCCATCTTAATAATATCTCTCACTGCACTCATCAGTAAAACTCGTTGAATCCTGCACGCTGTGTCGATCCCCGACCGACAAAAGAGTCGAGAGCTAGCAGGCGACGCGGCCATTTACCATTGCATACCAAAGTAGTTTGGAAGCAACATGATGGTACGAGCCCCCTAGCATACAGATTCGGGGAGGTCGACGGGCGCTACCGATACGACGGTGCTAGAAACCGTGGATCTTGATGGTCTTAGGATCCATCTCGAGCCCCTGCTTCTTGTCGATGAGGAAATCGTGCATGGCCTTGCGCTGATCACCCTGAAGCTGGATGACATCGCCCATCTCGGAGTCGGTCACGATGGTGCCATTGCAAGCTAAGTAAAACAAGTTAAGAGGGTCAGTTGTTTGTCCTTTGGAAACCAATCAACACCAAATAGATCAATAGATAATTCATACCGAATTGTTTCTTGACCGTAGACAAGATCTTCTTGCGGGAAAACTTCTTAGGGATGCCTTGCACCGTAGTCAAGGTTTTGCGTCCATTGCGCTCTGTGTAGTTGATTACATGTTAGTTACTTTGCGTCCCTATGTGGGAAATTGCCGCGTCGGGCAGTGCGTATGTGCGATCTTGTCTGGTCCATATATTTGACGACGATGAGACACAAGACGGAGGAAATAATATACGTACGCTGAATGCGGATGTGGATGTACTGCGCTTGCGCATTAGTTTTATCACCAGTATCCTCGTCGGCTTCGGCGAAGGGGTCTAAGGTGGGGTAGAAAGACCCTGTCAGCATACGCTCAATCTTGACGTTCTCTGCACATAGCAGCTAGTTGTCGCTTGGTTTCTGTCTCCGACAACGGAGACGGCATACAACCGAGTCGATGCCAAGGAAACACACAGTCTTTCCTCGCGAGGACCAGAGTGAAAGAGGTAAATCGTGAGAAACATACCAACAGTCCGGAGATTTTCGATGGACATAAACCCTGCTTTCTCGGGGTGTCCTTTGGGTGGGGAGTTGTGTCGATGGGTTTGGGGATAGCGACCGACGGCTGTTGCGTCTCGCTCTGGTGATGCAGAAGTGATGGGTTTGAGGAGAGGTATGTGGTATTAATGAGTTGGCTTTCTTGGTTGAAAAACGAAGACTGTTTGCTAGCTTTATGAGTGATGACCTGTCGTGATGGTTTTGTAGTAAGACGCGGGTGAGGGAGAGATCGGTGTTGGCAAAGAGTGGGTGGCGAACTGGGTCAAATGGTTGGGTTGGTTGATGAGGGGGTGGGTCGGTGACTGGTCCTTGCCGCTTGTGTGTGATGCCTGAGGCTACAAAGGTATGAAGCAGCTACTCCGTACGAAGTAGTGTCTAAGGTTAAGTACCTAAGGTAGGTGGTACCTAGACTACAAGACAGGGGGCTCCTTCATTGCGGCCGAAGTACCTCAGAGTTTGTTCTATCTCCACCTTAGTCAGCAGCATAGCAGCCCATGGAAGTACCGTACTGTACGAAGTACTACAGTAAGTAGTAAAAGCTTGGTGGCGTGTTTTTGGCCTGAGGCCCAATGTGGCAGATACTGTACGCACTAATTAATCAATAGTAAGTCAGGACAAGAAGCCTAACAATCCGAAGCAGCGCCTTTGTATTTTTATTATTTTTTGTTATTTTCCCCTCTTCACTCCATCTATAATAAATCAGCCATGAGTACCGGCGAAGCCCTAGAATATGGCCCCGATGCGAAACCGTTCATTTGTGCTCTGCAGACGGCTACTAGCGGCCAGTCCGACTGTTTACCATGGCGCCCAATCTGTCATCGTTCATGCGAATTTGGCCCCGTACATTTTGATGACGCCATGGTGAATGCCGTTAGAAACCCAAACCTCTTGTCTAGCTGGCTCTTCCGGGCGGAGATATTGTCCGAGACCGAACATGACCAGGCCGAGGTGTGCCCGGTGCAGGGGGAATCCACGCTGCCTCGGTGCCCGGCTCTGCAAGGGTTCAGCCTCGAGAGGGCGTATCTTCGACGAATCATACCACGAAACATCAAGAGAGACAGTCCAATGATTCAAAGCTGCGCGTTCTATGTTGAATCCACGCTAGAACCAGACACAGGCACTAGGAGAAGTCTCGTGCTTTATCTCCCTCACCTGGATTCCGAAGAGGACTTTCCCTATTATCACCCCCAAGTTCGAGGCATTGGTCTGCTTCACGAGTGGAATGATGAGCAGGGCAAAGGCAACTTCTCTATTCACTACCAGCTGTTTTCAGAGGGGTCAATGACTCCTAGACTGAAAAGCACAGCCCTGAATATGCTTTCTATACTGCACAAACTCGGCCAAGGGCAACTCAACGGCTACGTTAAGCGGGTGCATCATGACAAATTGGTTCCAAAGTCAGCACTACAAGACAGATACTCAAGCCTCAGAGATCGCTATGCCAAGAAGCTTGTCGGAGGGTGGGCAGAATCCACAGACCCTTTGAAGCACGTATTTGAAGATCTCTGCATAGCCGCTTTCTTGATTGAACTTTGGGCAGAGATGTATAAAACAATTGAATTCCCAGGCTTCGTGGACATCGGTGCTGGGAATGGCCTCCTCGTCCATATCCTGAACCTGGAAGGCTATCGGTCAGTTTTGATGTGATGTTGCGTAGTTGACGTTTCATCTTGACTTTTTTTTTGCTAAGCCTGTTTTCTGAAGTTGTGGCTGACCAAGATACGATGAGTGGGAGATAGTGGCTGGGGTTTCGATGCTAGAGCAAGAAAATCTTGGCATGTCTACAACGGTCTTCAACCAGACGGCCAGCCAACTCTGCAGGAATTGGTCCTAATCCCCTCACTCGTTGGTCAAGAGGGCTCTCCAAGTATAAATGACGTAGAAGTCTCGCCACAGACCGTGGGGATCCACGATGGCGTATTTCCCAAAGGGACCTTCATTATATCCAACCATGCAGATGAACTGACTCCATGGACGCCGCTGCTCGCCACCGCTTCTGGATGTCCGTTCATAGCCATCCCATGCTGCAGTCACAATTTGACCGGCGCCAGGTTTCGGGCCCCACCGCCGACTGACAAGAGCAAGTCGCACTCTGCTTATTCTAGCCTTGTGGCCTGGGTTTCCGATATCGCGGTCGACTGTGGGTGGCAAGTAGAGACCGAAATGCTGCGCATACCCAGTACTAGGAATACGGCTATAGTGGGAAGACATCGTACAAGGGATACCACCGAGGTGGCTATCGACCAAGTTATTGCCAGGTACGGGGGTTCTGGCGACTACCGTGAGAATGCCATGAAACTTGTCAAGTCTACCTCGCCAAGGGGACACTAGCATATATCATATAGCCTTAGCTCACCTACCTACCTACCTAGGCTTGCTAGTCCGTAACCAAGCGTAAGAGAGCACTTGCTGTCTTGTCTAGCTATTGTATTCAGCAGCACGTGACGAGTATATGCCAGTGCACAGAATTAGAGAAAACATATTGGATTTCGTCTTACCATATCAAGCGTCAGTCATCATCCCAGTGCGTCCTACTAATGATAACAGGTCGAGCCGGATCCCAAGGCCCATGGATTTCGTTTTTATACTTTTGCAGCCCGAGAAGCCACCAGCTGCACCCACCCATCGCTGTAGCGGCAATAACACAGGCTGCCACCATGCCAAGAAGACCGCTCCTCCACGGAAAGCCCACGTTGGTTCCATTCCCGGCTAGTGTCAGACCAACGCCAACGCCGGCGCCCGCCACGAGCAGAAATGTGAGTAAAACGTGGAAGCGCCAGCTCCGGTGGCGCGCATAGCGCCTGAACACAGGGAACAGACCAAATACTTCGATGCTGAAGATAGTTAGGCCGAATACCTGCCCAGTTGACGGGAGGCGACTGGCCAAAACCGTCGAGGCCATCAGTGCGGCATTGGTAGACAGTGACGCAACAGATATATGATTTACGCCCGTCCAAGTTCCCGAGTAGTCGAAGAAGAAAATGTTGATGGCAAGCAGCCAAAAGGACATTGCCCAAATGCTGTCGGAAGACGTGGACCGGGTCAAAGATTTCAATATCGGAGACAGGCCTAGGAGAGTGAAGTAGATGAGGAGCGCCGACTTCAGCGCATTCGCGCGTAGCTGTGCCCTCCCGCCTCGGAGCGGGGAGGATGGCCTGTGCTTTGGAGACATCAAAGTTGCTGTGGCCGATGGGCCATTTGCGCTCGCATGAGAGGCTGTAGAGACCAATGAGCTTGCCGAAGTGGACTGAGGGTGTGCGCTGATGGAAAGCAAGCTGCCCCGCCGACTTCCTCCTAGCTGGTCACTGCTGCCGACAACGGCCAGCCGAGGCCGCTCCGAGGTGAACCCTACGCCCGTTGGCCTGGGCCCGCGGGACCTGGATCGTTGCTTTTGGGGCGAAGATCGACCATTGGGAGGATTTTCGGTGACGTCGCTGTCGCTGGCGCCCTCGGCAGCCTCCAGGCCAACCCAACGATCATAAAGGCACCACCCCAGAAAGGTTGCGAAGCTGGAGACGCTCACGACCGTCATGGGACTAATTCGCTCTTGAAATATGCCTACAAAGCAGGCGACGAATATTATGACGGAACAGACATGTTGAACGATGACGGTCGAGTCCGCGACCAGGGGCCAGAATTCGTAGGGCTGGAGGCGTGGGTTGCGCTGTAGATTTTCGAGGAACGTTGCCTGATCGGTGTAGTTGTCGGGGTCTGTGTTCCAAAAAAAAAAAAAAAATGTAAATTCGCTGGTTCGATATTTTGACCTGGTTCACTGGAGTGCAAAGGAGAGGGAGAATGAGTGGTGAACGGAATGAACTAACAAGATTGTTTCACCCAAAGGAGCTTCTTCCAAGCACGTTTACCTCTCCTTCGGCTTCGGCTCCGGTCATCACGCTGCTGATGCAGGCGACGTGGGTTATTCACGTCGACATCGGTAGCACCAGATAGCCTGGCCGGGACCAGGTATGATGAGGAGCCGGTGCGGGTGGCCAGGGTCTTGGTGTATGGTAAGTCGGAATCCGAGGGTAAAGATGACTTGTTCAGGCCCGATGGAGGTGCCATAAGGCAAGGGTCGATTGATTCCGAAGGGCGCCCAAAGGTAGCCCAAAGCGAGCGAATGTGTGCACAAGTGCGAGGTCGTCACGGACGTTTGTTGAAGGGGCTGAGCTCTCGGGAGAGTAGCTATGTCAGCTGCACTCGATCAAGCGAACTTACGCTTGGTCTACAGTAGTCTAGATCAATTACCCTGCGCGCATTTGTTGCTCTACGGACTTGGCATTGTGGCTAAATCTGACAATATTTCGACCGCGGATGGGCATTCAGGGGGGCACCAAATTTGGGGCGTCGATCGAGTGGGGTCTAGACTTTGGGCTTTGGTCGACCAGCTGGCTGTGTTAATGTCTTGGCATTCGTGCTGTACCACGTAGGTACGGTAATATTTGTGGATGGGATGATGGCTGGCTTGGATTATCTTCTTTTTTTTTGTGCCAAAACTGTCTTGGCTAGAAGGTAGAATCAGGATTAGGATCTTGCATGACTTACAAAGCTAAATTTTCAATTAACTTTCTCCTTGATCATAGCTGTCTGTGTTGGTTTCATAATTGTACGAAACGAAACAAATGATCACCATTGCAGAAATACTGTCCTTTATACAGTAGTAGGTTTTGCCGGGCGACTGCGTAAATATAGTTGTTTTGAGTGATAGGTAGCGTAGCAACAAGGTCGCGTCCAGACAGGCTATTGTTGGCGTACCAGAACTACCTACGGATACCTACCTAAAGTACCTTACCTATAGGTTGGTAGGTACACTTATTTTGCTCCTGTACTCCTTATGGGTACCTATGTGGGCTCATCAGTGGGGTAACTGCTAGCCTCCCAAATTCCCAACTTGCATGCAGGCAAGGAAGCAATGTGCTTTGACCAGGCGATGTGATTTGGCAACACCACCCGGGTCTTGCTGGTACCAAGCCTTTGAGGTCTAGACCAGCGCCTTGTTCAGCTCCCAGAAAAGTCTTAGGAAAGAATGCAAGGCAGGGAGATGGTGCACTCTCCTGCCAGCCGTGCATGCACGTGGCCGGCCATCCATGAATTCCAAGCCTGTTTTTTATTTTATTTTTTGTTTTTTTTATTTGCATGTCCCGCTCGCAATTGTTTTTCTTGCGTGATTTAATTTTGTGCCAAAATGAAAATCGATATTACCAGAGGCGTTTCAACCCGGGCTATGAATCTGAATTACACGGTTGCCAAGACCCAGGTTTAGGAAACTTGGTTGCCAGCAATGCAAATCGCCGCAGGAATAGTAGCAATTCAATGGAGCATTTCATGAGGGGGGCTGACTGAGGCGATACAGGCCGCAGCTTTGCAGCAGAGTACCTACAGTACAACGGTGTTGTGCGAAGTAAGGAGTAGGCAGCCAGCCATCTGGACGGGGCTCTGCTTCCTCAGCCCACTAGAAGCAAGGTCTCGAGGGCATTGTAACCGAATCTGAATGCTTACCCCTACCTGACCGCGCCGTCTAACACCAATTTTAGTTGTGGTTGCGGTCCACACCTGCCGAGAAACGATAAGGTTGGGGGGGTTGTGCTGGATGGAATTAGATGCCCCCTGCCCTTGTCCCTGCCTTGACATGCCCGTTCTCCGTACTATGTACAAGCGAGGAAGCGATGGATGGTAAGGTACCTTGTACGGTACGGCAGGGTGTGCAGCGTCTTGATTAATTGCCGCGGAGGCACCCTGCCTGTGTAAAGATGCACTCACTCCATGCAGCCTCAACTCTTACATCTATCTCCACATTCGTTTGCATAAGTAACGGCCTGGACCCCCTCGCATGGGAGGCTTTGCACCTGACAAGGCTGTCTCCCAGAGTTTGTCCTTTCTCTCGTGTGCTCGCCATCGACAAAGTGTTTGACGAACTCATCATCAGTCTTGCGTCTTGACCGATCGATATACGATATATTATATACGGCCTGGACACGGGCACATCATCTTCACGAAATCAGCACAGCACCATCAAGATGAAATCCATCACGCTCCTGCCGTTCTTGTGCGGCCTTGCAGCCGCGCTACCTGCTACTATCAATTACAACAGAGAACCCGATGCGCATCACTTTGCTCCTGTGACGAGGGTACATCCTTCGATTGTCGAGCAGGATCTGGAGGCGCCTATAGATAACAGGCCACAAAACCCGTCGAGTTCCGATATACCGTCTGTAATCCTGGCATCACAAAAGCCCATCCAATCAACATATCTCCTGGGGTTGCCTAGGGCCAACAACGACGTGGAAAACCCCGCTACGAAGCCGGAGGCGCTTGAATCAGCGCCTCTAAGTGACTCGGCCAACGGGCACCAAACACAAACGCAAAAGCCAACTCGAGTACACGCTCCTCACCCTTGTGTCTCCCGTCAACATGTTGACATCGCCGTCATTTGCTTCGTCGCTTTGTTTCTTTTGGCGGTTGTGGCCGTCGAGTCGAAGGACTCCTGGTAAGTGAAGATACTGAAACGACCTATTACATGTGCATGGTACTAACAAGACACCATGCAGGTCATGTCGTACAGCAAACGACGCAGCCAATGGTGCCATCCGCCTCGACACTGAAGCTGCTGTTTCAGCAAAGCAGTTATCAGTCCAAGCATGGGCTTACACTGATGGAGATGACAATTTCGAAGCTGAGAAGACTCGGCTGTAATCATCCAGCATGAGTTGCTATGACGAAAATTTATGTTTCTTTCAATGTCCACGGAGTACTTGGGATGTTTCAATGTATACCCACTGGCATTTTCCCTGGAGCAAATGGCGTTTGGTTGAGGTTGATTTTGAACATTGGTTACGATGACCATTTGGGGCTAAAAAGGCGTTGGATGGGATTGCTTATTGGGCAATGTGGCTTGGTTGTTTTTATTTTGAATTTTTGAGCCCCGTTACGCTTGCACATTCTCTATAGCATCACGTTCCTCGTTGATATATCACTAGTTTGCATGATTACTCACTTTCCTGTCGTGTCACACTGTCACGTATGGTAGATGTAGTCCCAAAACATTATACCCCAATCACGGATTTCCATCAACATACAGAGTTTTACTGCTTTCCCCCCCGGTTGTGGTCTGTCGAAAGAATGACAAACAATGTTGCTTACGGTACGGTACGAAACAAGCGAAATTGGAATTTCGTGCGGGAATCGAGAGCGAGGGCATCCCAAAGAATCGGGTGGGTAAGATGACAACACAACTTTTTACCTAACCAGGGCAGGTATGGATGGAGGTAGAGGATGCTTTTGCGGTCTGGGCCAGACTTCCCGCTTGGAAGCATGGAAGGTGCTTGTGTTGACTGGTGTCGTGGCCCTCATACT
This sequence comes from Pyricularia grisea, assembly GCF_004355905.1. Taxonomy (NCBI): domain Eukaryota; kingdom Fungi; phylum Ascomycota; class Sordariomycetes; order Magnaporthales; family Pyriculariaceae; genus Pyricularia; species Pyricularia grisea. The sequence continues at coordinate 1,164,261 of NW_022156716.1, forward strand.
GAATGAACCCTTGCTGCTTGCTGGCTCGAACATGATCTACGGAGTAAAGGATCAATTTTTGTCGCTAAGCTGGACCCCAGTAATGCAAAGCAGGCAACTTTGGTAAGGCTCCAGCTGTGCCACTTTTCGCATCCGCGGATGCGAATTATTACAGCTGACATGTCTTTTTGTTTTAATTTTGACCCTGGATGGTTGCCTGGATGGTTGCATTGACTACCATGAGGGAAAAAAGGAAGAAAAAAAAAAAGAAGAGAAAAAAACCCTTTCAAGTCTTGACATGTCAACTGTCACTCGGAGTTTAAGAATAAGAATCAAATAATCACTTATGCTTTCTTGTCCCGTACTTGTCGGCACAACTCAAAGATACTATGTATATCCTAGTCAAAACCACAGCAGCTCCGCAATGCCCGGCTGCTTACCTACTTTAGGTACCGAAGGTACCTTAGCTACCACCTAATGTACATACAGTAAACGCACAGACGAGAGGATGGATGCAGTTCATCCTTCTCTACTGTGCCACTTTGACGCAAACATAATACGGCTACGCACAGCATATTCATGTGGGACGGTACCTAATTGACCACCATCTGGTTCGGTACATATGTGTGTGTGTGTGTGTGTGTGTGTGTGTGTGTAGTGTATGGTGCCATATGTTTGTTAGCTTGTCTACACGTCAAACGTCTTGGGCCTTTCTGCTCATTTATGCACAGATGTTAAGACTTGTTGATTTGACCGCCTATCAAATAGACCAAACCGGCTTGCCATTTAGTGCTGCAGATGATTGCCCTTTTTGTTTTGCCCCTCCCCCACCGTCGCGTCCTAAAATCCTATCCATGTTTGCCAAGCCAGCGACCGCGCTGCCCGCATCAAGCCTTACTGCCCTTGCTACCGTACAAAGCGTACCTACCTATAATTTGTACGTTCCCAGCTGACCGCCTTAGTAAGGCTAACTACGTATTGCATGTTCCTACTGGTTACCTGAGAGCAAAGTAGAAAGAGAGAAGAGAGATCCATTTGTTACCTTTACCTTAGGTAGGTAGGTACCTTACTTAACCTAGGTGTTTTAGGAGGTAACCCCCAGGGCAATCCAACCACTTAGCATTCCGCACCCCCACCTGAGCCGACCTAGGGTGTCATTCCGAACTGCTCTTGTGCCCCTTGCGGCTCCTAAGAGTTCAATACCTAACCAACTGCTTCTGCATTGTATCATCCTTTTCCCTCAATCACAGCTCTGCTGGCTCCAAGGGACCCACTACAATCTTGCCTTCTCGCACATAACTCTACCTACCTCGGTAAAGTCACGCGTGCATCACACGTACGCGCAGGACATATACCTAATCAATACGGGCTCGATCTTGTCAACAAAAGGAACCAACTCTAAACCAAGCAAAAAGGCCATGTCGTTGCAAGTGGAGGAACGACGCCGTGGCCGTTCACGTTCCCCCGGCGGCCGTGACAGGAGTCGGAGCCGCGAACCCCCTGCCAGGGTCATCGAGGCATCGGCTCCATACCCCGATGACGATAGAGATGGCGGTGTGCGCATGTATGATTATGAGGACCCTCGTTCCAGGGGCTATGACCAGCCATACCCTGCTCCATCCGGCAGAGACCGTGATGCTCGCGAAGAGCCCGACAGGTTTTCCTACCTGCCGCAAAAGTACGCCTCCCAGCCCGAGGGCCGGTCCCGGCGTGACAAGCGGGACCGGTACGATGACGATGATCTGGCCTACGGTGCCAAAGAGCCTCCTCCTCCACCTTCGTCATCCAGTTACCAGTACGCCCAACCAAAGCAATACGAGTACGACAGGCCCGATGACAGGCTCACGTATTCGTCCTCGCGCCAAGACAGCAGCCAGCTTCTCGTCGCCGGTGAGCCTCGTCGCCGCGACAGGTCCAGAAGCCCTGGCCCATCGTCTGGCTCTAAATCTTATCGCGACGACCCCCGTGGTTCGTCCGCCAGCATCGTGACGGTCGAGCCGGGGGTCAGCAGCAGCGCCAGTCGCCGGTCTAAACGCGATTCGTCGCCACTGCCACCCACCGCTCGCATGTCCTCATTGTCGGTCAGCGGTGGTCACCACCGATCAGGTAGTATGTCTCTTTCCGCCGCGCCTCCTTCCCCGCTGCTAGAGTCATATCACGGCACGTACCAATCCATGTCCCCCATGCCGTCGCCGCTGATGATCGCCTCGCGCGATCCCCCTGGACACGACACCCGGATCCTGGATGTCGCGCCTCTCGACTCGGACGATGATGACCGATATGGTGGTGGTGGTGACAAGACCAAGCGGCGGGCACGCTTCGCCGATCCGGCTGGGGACGCGGAGCGACTTGCAAAGGCGCTTAAGGGCAATGCGCCGCCCGACGTCGAACCTCTAATTGAGATCCTTCCGGGCCTGACGCACGAGCAGATCATGACGCTGCGCGTCGAATACAAGCAGCTGGTCAAGACGGGTCCGGATCGAAAAGGTGTCAACATCGCCAAGCACATCCGCTCGAGGCTCAAGGAGGATGAGCCTAATCTGATGAAAGCATGTTACGCAGTCGCGTTGGGCAAGTGGGAGTCGGAGGCATACTGGGCAAACTATTGGTACCAGGGCGACAAGACACGGCGGGAGCTGTTGATAGAGTCGCTCATGGGACGGACCAACGACGAGATCCACGAGATCAAACAGGCATTCAGTGACAAGAAGTACGACAACAGCCTGCGCAACTGTATGAAAACCGAGCTGAAGGAGGACAAATTCAAAAAGGCAGTCATGATGGTTCTCGACGAGCAACGTATGGAGGAGGTTGACCGTCATGGGCGGTACCTGCCAATGGACCGAATGCTCATCGAGGACGACGTACGTGCTCTTTACCGCGCCGTCCGATCGGAGAAGGGTGGGGAGAGCGCCATGATCCAGATTGTCATCATGAGAAGCGACAGCCACCTCCGCGAAGTGTTGAAGCTGTACAGTGCTGAGTATAGGTCCAACTTTGCGCGTGATGCATTGAAAAAGAGCGGAAACCTGGTGGTGAGTATATGCCGTTCCTCGCCCCGTTATGCGTTCCACTAGTTTTGGTCTCCCACATACTGACGAATCCGTTTCTGTTTTATCTAGGGAGAGTTGCTCGCGCACATTCTCAACGGCGTCATCAACAAACCGGTTCGCGACGCGCTACTGTTGCATCATGCCTTGACCGCATCAAAACGGGACGACCTGCGTCGGGAGCTGCTCACGTCGCGCCTAGTACGCTTCCACTGGGACCGCCATCATCTTGCGGATATCAAGGTGGCCTACCGCGAGCGGTACGGCAAGGATCTGCAAGAGGCCGTGCGGGATGCGACCGGAAGTTCGGGCTGGGGAAGGTTTTGCAGAGAGTTGTGCATCACACGCATGCCCGACGATGTTAGGCGAGTGGAGAGGGTCAGCAGGCGTTGATTTTGGCATTTGTTTCCTGGACGCTTCCTTTTTTTCCCCTCCTGGCAAGCTAGTCTATGACCAACGAATGTAGGTACGTTGTTGGAGATACTGGGAAATTTCTCTGTGTACTATAAATGCATGGATTGCGTTAAGAAGTCTCACACGCTTTGAGCTGGTTAAACTGCTTTGGGGATTGAATAAACAAACAAATAAATAAAAACCCACCAGGATGAATTATGCTGCATTGTATACAACAGTCTTTTACTGGAAGAATCTAAACTACTTGACATTCGCTCTCATCACGATAATATAAACATATGCTTTAGAACGCGATGAGGAAGATCCAAGGCCATCCAGGAATTCCATGAGCACCGTCCATGCCGGGAACACCGTACGCGGGGAGACTGCTGAGTGTGCCGTGTCACTGAATGGAGATGCGGTGTATAAAAAATGAAATAAAAAATAAAGCATGGCGTTGATGAAGTTCATGTCAGGGGTACTACGAGACGATGTAGACTCCGTCGGGGAAAAAAGCCAGCCTCGAGAATACCCAGCACAAAACGCGTAGCAACCAGGCCTTCGAAGTTCTTTGACAAAGCCCATGCAGGTCATGGTGATACACCAAGCAATAATGAGAAAAAAGACGGCCAAATTCTGGGTGAAATCTTTTTGGGGACGATATTGGAGGGGTTCCCGAAGATGATGTAAGGGACGAAGAAAATTGTATTGGCAATGTCGTACTGACTGCCTAAAAAATATGAGACCCAGCTACTTGTCCGTACTCTCAGTTTTAGCGTTGCCGATGTTTCCCTGTCCATGTGTGCCGGTAGGTAGACCATATCCATGTCGGGGATTTGCCTTCATAGAGTTGTCATGATTTCTAGGTCGTCAGCTGTCAGAGCGTAACTCGAGCCGAAATGCTCTTGCGTCTTGATGTCGGGCTTTTCGTGCTGGACATCGCCACTGTTTATATTGTGGTGTGTCGCCCTCATGCTCTTTGTGGCTATAACGGCATAACCTCCTCAAAAGCTGGACAAATAATGTCTGTCAAAGAAACTACATTTTCGACATCACGTGGGTAGACTCAGAGCAGTTTATAAATTTGAAAGATCAATTCCCCTCGGTTCGCCGTATAAGCTAGCCTAAAGTCTGTGGCATGCGGGTTGGGGCCAGCAATATCACCCCTTTGAATGGCGGAGTGTCTCCCTATGGGTATTGCCAATCTAAACGTTATGCAGGTTTGTCAGGTTCCGACTCTCCCGGATAACCATGGCTTTGCGGGGGGAGCTAGAGAGAAACTGGGGTATGTGTGCTTGTTTTGGCCCACGTCGTCGGATATCTTCCGCACTGGCTTTCGGATGTCATCCTGCATATGGGGAACTTGACAGCATTGTGAACCCACCCCCGGGCTGCGTTGGCTTTGGTAAGAAGAACCATTTAGCAGAGCCGCCTACGAGCTTAAGATTAAAATCAATAAGCATATGACTCTTGGTATATGTCTTCCATCATTCGGTACAACATAAAGAGAGGGGAGCAACAGCTGTAACAACACCATCCCTGCGTCCAACACAAGTACTAGTCGTTTGACTTTTGATGCCCCTTCTCTTTGACAAGCAGGGCCCCGTGGGAAACGGTTGAGGACTCGGGTGGTCCTGATGACCAACTAGGCACGCTTAGTTTGCTCACTGATGAAATCGTGACGCGCGTGAGAATATCCTCAACGGGCAGCGGGTATCGCCAAACTAATGCATGACTGGAGAGATATACTCCAAATTACCCGGGAAGAATTTGGGACAAAAGTTGATCAATAAGGAACACCTGAAGCATGCGCACGACGACGAGTGGACTTTTAACTCCCAGTGTAGCTCGCAATGGCATGGGTTCTGGCACTACGCCGACCAAAACGAGCAGCTGTACTTTATGGGTCGCACAGCCGATGACCTTTCTCTTTTTAGAGCTCATAGAGACGCTGCGGTATCAAAGAATATCGCCCAACGACATAATTGAGAGAGATATACTCATTGTATGGTCCGGATATATCAAGCAGTGCGAGAGCCTTCCGGATGACAAGGTAGCCGAGTTGCACGAGCTGTACAAGACACAAAAACCCTCAAATATCGGTGAGAGCTGTCAATGACCTCAAGGATTTCAAAAGGGTATGCCGAAAAAAGAAGCTATGGACGGTTGGTTTTATTATCGACATCAACTATAAACGCGAGTCTCTTCTTCATCCCATCTTTCATATGGCCACATGAGACACAGACATTGAACCCGGTTGTGCCAATATAAGTTGAAGGAGATGTTGCCAGCCCGCCAAACGTTGTTGCGTCTTTATGTACTTTACTTGTGACCTGCCCAGGTTCAAATGTTACATGATCCCCGAGATACTGTAGTCGGTGACGTGGTGCGTGAAGGTATCACATCCAAAGGTGAAGCGAAAAGGCTTCCGGGATCAAGTTTAAACGCCGATCGGGGGAATCTTACCTGTTAAAAGACCGAATAGACCGAGTGCCCCGTGCTGTCTGTCAGGGGCTGGTTGAAGGGGGGGGGCATGTCTGGGGTTTCCGTCCAAGAAATTACCCCGAACTCCGACTGCTTCGAGGGGCCGTCTCACCTGACACCGTTTGTGCATTCATCTGATATCACCATGGTTGATGTTCGCTAGTATTCTTTTTACCTCAAATTCCCTCCCGCTGTCCTGTTTTGAATGTCGTACGGTTCCTTTCAGATGAACACAAAAAAGATCATGACCCTTGAAGTGTGGGGGTTGGGAATCAGGTAAAACCCTGTCCCCTTTCCACAGCAAATGAAAGAGGATTATTAATAAGCCTCCGAAAAGGATTTCGGATTTGCAATCAACTTGGCAGGTATTAGAAAGCGGCTTTCCTTTTCGCACAAATTGACCTTGTAAAATCGTGGGAAGCTATGGACGGGGTTCCTGGCAAACCCGACCCACCGGCCGGAGACAAAGTGGGAGAACTTAGAAGAGGAAGGGGACATGAAGAGAGACAAAAGACCAAAAAAAAAAAAAAAAAAAAAAAAAAAAAAAAAAAAAAAAAAAAAAAAAAAGAAATATGGATCAAACCCAAAAACAGTAACAATCCCAAAACGGAAGAATGTTTTTCAAAGTAACACGTAGAACCGATGAAACTCGATGAAAATAACCGGACCCTAAACAAATCAAATCAGAATGTGGTTATCAAGGCTGCAAAGAAAACAACATCAAGTCGTCATACATTCATATCGCATTGAACCTGCGTGTATGTGTGTGTTTCATTGGCTCATTAATAGACTATGAAAACCCAACCCAAACCGTGAACTTACCCAAGTCCAGATAATACATGACGAGAGAGCCTCGTCAAAAAGACTCAATTTTTGTTTTGTTTTTAAATTAGGTCTTTGTTTCTTAATTCAGTCTGTCAAATGCCACCCGCCCCGCCCCTCAAAAGCTTCACATGCTAAGAAGATCGGGCCCGTAACCTGAAAAAATCATGGGGTCACCCATGCCGCCCATCATGCTTGCTGCTTCGGGATCTGGACCTGTTTTCAACGGCATGTTGTTGACGTTATTGCCCCCCAGTAACGGCAAGCTGTGGAAAAACTGATCTGCCGATAATGATGGTTGTTGCAGCAGGTAAGGGCTCAGCGATGGCGCCTCGGATGTCCCGTCGAAGAGAGGCGAGCAGGATGAAAAGCCGGCATCCGAAGCCGCCCTGTCACTGTCGAGGCATAAACTTTGCGGCGAGAGTGAGCCGGCCGAAAGCGCTCTTTGCTCTCCTCCAAACGCAATTCGTCTGTAGTTTGTGTCCAGGCTCAAACTCAAATCCAGGTTGTCCAGGCCCATGTCGAGGTCTGGTTCCACTTCTGCATCCGAGTATGGATACCGGTGGCTGTGTTCTTGTTGCTGGTGATTATGATGGTCGTCATCCTGGCTCATGCTGTCGCTTTGTTGCGCGTTGAGTTGCGCGATGAGCTCTGCCATGCCCGCTTCGTCTTCGGGGAATGCTGAAGGTATCGGCATGTCGATGTCGCTATTTGGTCGGATGCAGCCGAGTTTGGAGGCTATGGTGTGGACTACTGGCTGACCACGGTCATTGAGGTCGGGCTCGCCCAGTTCCCACGTTTGTGAATTCCGAACCATGGCGTAGAGCTTGTGGATGGTGGCCACGAGCGCAAACTGTGTGTTTTCCAGCACCTCGGCGTAACCTCTAGGTATCTGCTTGTACTCGGTCTTGCGGCGCACACCGGCGGTGCATACCAAGCCATCATCCTTGCAGCGCCGACAAGGCATTTCTCCATCGCACTGGTTTGCTTCGGTGTCAGATGCGGGTAGGGGACCAGAGGGACAAACTAGGGGGCGCATGCAATTGGGGTTGGCGACCAACCTTTGTTTTCTTCATCCTACATCTCTCACAAGCCTTCCATACTCTCTTGCCTCTTGATTCACCGGTAGAAAGTGTCCTTCCTAGACTTGAAGTTGGCGAATGCGCCGATGCAGGAGTACGTTTTGAACTCCTCTGAGGAGCCTTCATTGGCTTGGGACCTGAGGTTGTCTTCCGAGCTGCATGGGGCTTGGCATTATCGTCCCGCGGTGGTGTTGGTAACCCCATGATTATTGTTGTTGTTGTTGTTGCTGTTGTTTTTTTTTTTTTTTTTTTTGTTTGTATATTTACGCCGAACCTTGCGCGATGTGCTGAGTAACCTCGCGAACACCACTGTGCTTCTTTGGTGGTGAGAGCGTATGAGTATGGAGTATGTATATACCTATGTACTTCAAAGTGGACAGGTACGTAATGTAATCTTGTTTGTTTGTTGTGTGTATATGTTTGTATATACGTGTGTATGAAAAGTATGTACGCAGGTATGTTCAAGTTGGAGAGGATAGTGCCCCAGGGTACCCGCGCGGATTGCCAAAGATTCAATAAAAGAATGCCCAGACTAGGTCTAGGAGAGATTCAATTGCACAGCTGTTAAGTAAAACGTGTGGTGTGTGTATGAAATCATCAACGATCAAAGAACTAAGAGCATCTAGATCCGAGATCGAAAGGGGATTCAGGAGCTAATAAGAATGCGCCACAAACTGGCGCTTATTAATGCGTCTGCACTCTAGACCCCTACCGGAATGGGTGTAAGAATCGGATCGGGCTCGGGCTCGGGGTCTTGCCGCTGTCAGTCAGACCTGGGCAGAAAATTGATGTGGGTAATTTGCGTACTCCATAGGCATTGTAGGAGTGGGTGGGTATGCCGACATGGCAAATCTCGGGCTGATGTAAGTATGATGGGTCGAGCATCATCTACTTACAATAGACTGACTATCTAAGGTAGTTAAAGTACCTTGAACTGTTTAAGGTAGTCAGGCTTTTCAAGGGTGGATAGATACCTGGGTACCTGCCTACTTCACCTTACACAACTGCCTAGGTAGTTACTGATTGTAGTTAGAATTCAATACAATGAGGGTACTGGACTCCGTTCAAGCTCATGGAGCAATACACCTTGAGAGTTTCCATCCCTTCCTTGTACCTATTACTCCAAACAAAAGCTACTCTCTAAGATTCCCAAGATTCCCAAGGAGTTAGGTGAGCCAAGAACTGGAACGGAAGTCCTGACCTTCGGGATTCGTGTCGACAGGCGGTATTTGGTGTTAATTAGCCCCCCGGGAAACTTTAATGCACAGGAAAAGCCTACCTAGGTAGGTAAGGTAGGTATCTATCTACGGATACTTACCCTTACCAGCAATCTGTACCGCAATACCCTAGTAAACCATGCGTGCGGGCAAGCTTCCCACGACACTGGTTGACCAGGAGTACATAACCCGCAAAAGTAAGCTGCAAACACCTCAGATGATTGGCCATATTTTGCTTGGTCTCTTTATGGTTGGGTTCTCCCGGTAGTGGGCTACTTTGTGACTCCATGCAGCCCAAGTGCGGAAACGGGTTTAACATTTTTCTGGACGGAATGACCTTATGTCCGACAGGCCGAGTAGCGAGTTCGCCTAGTTAGTTAGTTCTACTACGAGGGGGGAAAACGATAAAGAACAATGGAAATCTTTCCGCGTATCCAATGATGAATGGGCTAGGATTCAGCTAGCGACATTGCGTCAAGCAAAGAAAACAAGCCATCCATGACTCGACTTGACCTTTTTTTTTTTTTGTTGGACACAGCGTCTGCTTGCATCTTAGCCGATGCTCTTAGATCGGTTATCGATGACTGTCTCTCGTCGTCACCTATAATCGGCGGAGATCTGCAAGAAGCTGTGGCACCGGTTCGAATATTCCGCGTGTTCGAAATTTAATAGCCGCAGCCCCAACTTGAATATCGTCGTCACCTTTCGCTCATCTACTTCAGGAACGGACAACGGTGTACCCAAAAAAGCTTGTTTGCTCATTATTCTTTCACTGATTTGCATGCACTGTACCTTATTCAGTACTGGTCTGGCTCTAGGGAACGAATAACAGGCCTTTGCAAGCCTAGCCCTAAGCCAAGGTTAGGAGAGGCTTGCATGCAAATCGACAACGGCGATAACGGCGACAACGGTGACAACGGTGACAAGGAGCGACATTGACGGCCGGCAGGACAGTCCTATTTGGCGCACAAAATTTTACTAAATGACTAAAAAAGGCCATAATTTTCCAAAAGCCAAGCCTATTTTTGGCTGACAACCTACCTACCTACCTACCTACGCCTGCCTGCTTTGTAGGCAAGACGCCTGTTCTTTCCTCTTCGGGTATTAAGTTATCAAGGCAAGCCCTTTGTCAAATCGAGAAGCTCTTTCTATGGTAAAGGGTTTCAGTCAGTCTTCAGTTTATCCCCTTCGTACCATCACTCCGCCAATTGAATGCAGCCAACGTCCTAGTCATTCGTTTCAGACAAAAAAACAGCCTTTCCTCATGGAACATGACATTTGACCGCCTCTTTGTGTCAAACAAACAGTCAAGGTAATACCAACCTACTTGCTAACTACGGATACAGTACCCAAGTTGGAGATACCCTCCTGACACCCAATCGCTCGCGCGTCTATCTCAGCCTCTTCAATCAATGGTGTCCGTGCAAAGAGAAGCTGCGCACCTTAGGGTTTATGCTTCAAGTGCCGTAATAAGCAACCACCCCACTTGCGGAGCTCCGTGCAAGCCTTGGCTTGGCTGGTCGCTCCATCTTGATCGAATCGAATCCAGCGCCCAGTTTAAAATAAAGCAGGCAATGCAGGTTTCCTTCCCGGATTGTCAGGGGAACCCTACCTACTTTGACGCGGCGGGGAGTACTCTAACTCTGTCCTGCACATGGCATTGATCAATTACCTTGCACAGTAATGGTACTGTGTAAAGTATATGTCTTGGTTACTTTTAGCATCAGCCTGAACAACCTGGTAATGAAAGTGTTGTGTTGAAATCCCACTGTGAACAGGATGAAGATCAGCCTGCCACTGCAGATCTTGCACCTCAAAAGGTGAACACAGTAGTGCATCTTCTTCTTCTTCCTCACTCAGGACCGAATCGAACCAGTTGGTGGCCTCCATCGCTCCCCATCACGGATTGCATTGCATTGCGATCTGGCTTCAAGCATTCGTTTTCTGCTTCGACCAATACATCTTTCTCTCCCTCCGTCTCTCTCTATATCTCTCTCTCTCTCTCTCTTTCTCTCTCTCCCTGTGCCAGCCCACAGTACCAATAATCAATCAGTCGCGAGCCTCTGGGAAATGACAGGTCATTGTCCAGATTCATAGAACCTTTTCTTTTCCAATGACCTAGACGTCCTCATCTATCTAGTTCTTACATGGACATCTAGACCTACATGCTCTAATTCGAAAGCGACCACGAACGAGATTGATCAACCGTTTGACCACTTAGGACGTCATGGCTCGCTACGACAGCCAGGCCATCCGCCTCTCCGGCCGCATCTTCCGCACCCTCCTACCTTCATTCATCGCCGATCTCGCTTATCCCGACCACAAGCCTACCTATAGAGTTCACCCGACATCGTACCTCGATGGCCTTCGCGGCATCGCGTCCTTTATCGTCTTCTTTTGTCACTATACCGAAGAGAACCACAAATACATGGTGCCGTCTTATGGTCTTAACCCGAAGGGCCAGGATAGCTCGTGGCTGCAGCTTCCGTTCTTGCGCATCGTGTTCTCAGGGCGGCCGATGGTCCACATCTTCTTTGTTATATCAGGCTTTGTGCTGTCGTACAAGCCACTGAAATTATTGCATGCCAAAAATTTGGAAAAGAGCGCGGCGACGGTGGCAAGTTCGGCCTTCAGACGACCTTTTAGGCTGTACGGGCCATGTATCGTCTCGACGTTCATCATCGCCATCTTGATACAGATGGGCTACCTATACAAGCCGAAAGAGACATTATCTGAGCAGCTCTGGGCTTGGAAGGACGCCGTGTTCCACAGCATAACATGGCCGTGGGCTTGGGATTTTGACCTGAGGCCAGGATATGACGTGCATCTGTGGACTATCCCCATCGAAATGGCTCACTCCATGTTACTTTTCTTGGTTCTCATCACTCTCTCCCTGGTACGGCTGAGATTACGACAGTTTATCAATTTTGCATTGATGATATACTGCTTGTGCTGCGGCAAGTGGGCCGGCTTTGAATTCCTCGGCGGCATGTTCTTGGCTGAGATCCGGTTGCTTCAGGCTTCTGGTAACGGCGAGTGGTGGGTCGAACTCCGGAAGCGGCACAGGATCCTCCACATCTTGCGTTCGGCGTTCTGGTGTGGCGTCATCCTCGTATTTGTCTTCGTTGGAGGGTGGCCCAATTTCGACGCAGAGAAGACTCCAGGCATTAGGTTTCTAAACGCCCATACGCCGTACCCATTTGCGACCATGGACCCCTTGGCGCCGCAGAAATACTGGTTTGCACTTGCTGCCATCTTTGCTGTGTACGCGTGCGGAGAGCTGGTGTTGGTTCGACGGTTTCTGGACAGTTCAGTGGGCCAATACTGCGGCCGGTTAAGTTATGCCATCTACATAGTCCACGGGCCCGTCTTGGAGATTTTTCAAAAAATGACGATAGGGCAGCCCTTTACACCGCAGATAGGAAACCCGGGCGAGAAAGATTTTGTACCTGCCCAGCTAGGCAAGGGCATCAAGGGCATGATCGGGGTCGAGGGGCCCACACAGCGCTTCGCGTGCTGGGCAACCGGACTACTGGTCCTATTCCCCATTGTTGTTTGGGTCTCTGACATATTCTGGCGGCTAGTAGACGCGCCGATTGTTGAGTTTGCGCGCAACGTTGAAAGGTTGTGTGTAGATGAGGAGATTGAGCCAAGTAAGAGGAGAGAATACGAACAGAGATATCAAATGGTGGGAGTATAGATAGATAGACATGGCACTCTTTTGCTATATATTCTTTTTTTTTTTTTTTCTTTTGTCAATTTTCTGCATGAAATATTGCATATAAAATATATTTCCGGGGCGTTTTGGGGTTACCCAGAAGTTAATAACGAGGGTGCTGAGCACCAGCGGTTTTCTACATTGTTTATGTAACACGGAGCCGGTGACTGTAGCAGAAGGTACAAAGACAGTTGAGAAAGTAAACTCGTCAATCATTGTCATGGCGTTAAGTCGTGAGACGTCTCAGCGTGTACTGCCTTTTTCATCAAATACGACAGGAGGTAACCTCAACTCATCCCTCCCACGAACCTCGACGATGCCCTCCTTGCCGCAGTAGACATATTTGACCTGGAGCACCTTTGTCTGGCCAGGGGCCGGATCCCAGAACCCGACGAGCCTGCTCTTACGCAAACCCTGAGGGATGTACAGGGACCCGGCCCCGTCCTCCTGGTCCGCACCGACGACCAAGGCCGCAACGGCGATGGTGACGTCGGCCACCTCGAATTCCGAGTTGAAGACGGTCATGCCCGAATATGTCGAGCCCGGCACTCCGTACTTTGCGGCCAGTATGACCAGGCCGCCGCGAATCCGCTCAGCCGTCTGCCGGGCCTGGGTGCCCGTGGCCAAGACGGCCGTCAGCTCGTCCGCCTCGGCGCGGCGACGGGCAACCGAGTCGGCCGCTGCGGCATTGACGCTGCGCCTTTGCGGCTTCTTGCGGACCAGATCCAGCGCCGCGAGAGCGAACATGGGGATAGCGACTGCCCAGAGGACCGCCGTTCTCGACGCAGCGCTGTTGTTGCTGCTGCTGCTGCTACTGCTGCTGCCCGAGCGTAGCAGGATGGGTAGCCTGAGGCGCTGGGCCAGGCGCGACCAGTAGAGACTCAGGTGGAGGCTCACGGGCGACAGGCCGACCTCGAAGCCGACGCTCGAGCGCGACGAGGTGCGGCGCAGGGCGCGGATCGCGAGGTACCGGACCGTGCAGAGCTCGACCTCGACGTGGTAGGCGCTCGGTCGGAAGGGGAGACGAGAGCTGACCGCCTTCGGTAGGGCCGAGACCAGGTCCAGTCCGTAGCGGAGATAACCTGCGACCTGACCGGAGCTGGCGGCCGCCGAGACTGCCCACGACCCTCTGTTGCGTATGCTGGGTTTGCTTGTTTCCATGTCCAGACCCTTGATGCCTCTGTCGGCGGGAGCCAGGAATGGTCTACCTGTTGCTCCCAGGAGGCCTAGATTACCAGCTGCAAGGCTCGTATAACCAACCTCCACGGTGGGCTCTGTGCGCAGAAACAGCAGCGGGGAGATGATGGAGGACAAGAGGGATTTTCCATTGAGGTGCTCCTTTGAAAACTGCGGGAATCCAGCGCAGGTGGTAGCCTCATCGATGGCTCTGACTTGAGACGGCCAAAAGAAATCGCCGCTGTCCGCGCACAAGAACCCGGTCCCGGATCCAAGTCTCCTCGACAGTCCGACGCCTGCCCTGGGTGGGCGCGGTGAAAAAGCCGTCGGCGTGGTGCTGACCATCAACTCCAGATCGAGCGGCTGTGCATGACCAGGGGGTTGGATGGTGCGTGCAAAGCGTCCCGTCAAGGCTGGCTGAGGAAATATTTCGGACTCCAGCTCTACGACAGCACTCGGTCCGCTGTTGTTGACGCCCTTGTCTAAGAAGAGGTCTTGCCTGAGGCGCAAGCTGACCAGTGGTGAGGGTCGATTCCCGAGAAGCTGGGCCATGCGGTGCCGTGGGAGGGCTTCTGGGAGGAGTGGTTGATAGCGGTCGGTGAGCAGTGCAGGAGGCACGGTGGTAAAATCACGAGCGAGGCCATATGATGCGGCCGTGAGCGTGAGTACAGGGGCTGTCCTGAGTATCGGGGCGATTTCAGGTGGCTTTTCTTGATCCGTGACTTTCAAGGACTCGGAGCGAGCGGCGGCTTGTATACGATGGACACCAATGGCTAGGAGACGGCCCAGCGTTGGTAAGGGCAGCGATGTTGAGTGGCCAATGCAAAAGTCCAGCGGCGTGACTGAAGGCAGTTTCTGGGCTGACCCAGGCTGCCGAGATGAAGTCTGACCTTTCTCTGCAACGAACCTGACGCCAAGGTCTGTGGAGGATGGGAAGGGCACTGGTAAGATGGAATGCTGTCTTGGCCCGGCCACCGTATCGGTCTGTATCTCGTCGGCCTCGTCACTTTCCTGACTATTCTCCTCAACCAGCAGATCCTCCAGATACCTCTCCCGTCTTGCATCCTCCACCAGAGTTTCAAATGCATCCTGAACGTCAGCCATGTAGACGGCAGCAACGGCCCGCATCTGCTTTGGCTGCGACTCTGAGTCGAGCAGCCTAAAGAGGCGAAAGTATGCGCGGCGGACCTGCTCCCTGGTAGGCGCATGTCGAGGGACACAGAGCAGCTCGAAATGGTCCCGGCTGACGTGAAGCTCCTTGGCACCTTCGGATCCATCTACATCGTGGCCCTGGCTTTGTGGACCGTATATGCTGAGGTCCATAAAGGAAGAGGCAGAATCGTCGAATCCAAACTCATATTCCCTCCGAGTGGCTGCAAACTGTTCGTTGAGCGAGTAGCGCGAGTTGGCAGAGCGTAAGCTGCGGGCGGGGGGTTGCAGGTTATTATTATTGTTGTTGCTGTTGTTGCTGTTGTTGTTGTTGTTCTGGTTGTAGTGGTTAAAAAGATCAGTGACATCTTGGTCATTGAAGGCTCCCGAACGACGCGCGTGAGTAGAGCGCCGCCCTGCGTCTGTCATTTTCTTTCTTGTCTTGTATCTATCTGCTCAAACAATGGAATTGAATTGAATCAAGTTGTTAGAAAGATGTAGAATTTGATACCAATTCAAATTCTAACAAAGATAATTTACCAAATGATAAAATATGCCAACTAAATCAACGATAATTTTAGCGGTAGGGCAGTATAAACGACCCAAAGATACAAAAATAAAAATAAAAAATAATATGAACAAAAAAGTCCAGATACTCATCCATGTCCCCAAATTTCACATTGTTTATTTCATGTGACTCCCAACATCCAATAACCATCAATCTTCACCAGGGGCAACTTGGGATGATGCCAGGTTATAGCAGGACCCTGGTATTGGGTTTGTGTCAAGGGGTCACCTGGAAGCGGCCCAACCAAAGAGCGGGTATACCAAGTCACTATGTGCAACAATTAGTTACTATAGTAAAGTACTCCGTATGTAACTACTAAGTAGTAAGATTCATTCATCTGGAACGCTCACCGATTGGTTCGACCCCCCCTGCTTGGTTCCGCCCAATTAAACATGCGACAACATACGTAGGCCGACTATCTAGTAAATGAAACAGTTCCACACGACGGGAGCCATTTCATATACGTAATGTATGTAGTACAGTACAGTGTCCACCGATGTTTATATCCTCATCCATATAAACCACCAATCCCAAAGGTGTCAAATGGCTCTTGGGACTTCTATACTCTTCTATCAGTACATACAAGCCAGCAACCACCTACACAGGCAGTAGCTGATGCTACAATTACAGACAGACCTGATCCACCCTCCTAAAACTTGTATACCTGCTCTTGCTTGTATCCCAACTCTTTCAGGATGCCGGAAACCTCGCCCTGGTCCTTCGGGCTGACCTTATCACCCGAAATAGCCTTCATCATGCCCGGCGGCCCGCATACAAACACCTTGATGTTCTCCTCCTTGGGCTCTGGCAGCACAGTCTTCAACAAATCCTTGGTGATGTAGCCTTTGGTTCCAGCCCAGTCCTTGGGAGGGTTGTCGAGGACGTAAAAGGCGCGGAAGCGCTGCGGGTACGTGTTCTCAAGCTCGGCAAGCTGCTTCTTGAGAAGAATGTCCTCCTCGGTAATGTTGCCCACCACGAGCGTCACCTTGGTCTTATCCGCGGGGTTCTTGAAGATGGCGCGCATGATCTGGTACATGGGTGTTATGCCAGTGCCGCCGGCAATCATGGCGACGTGAGGGTGCTCTGGCGGGGGTGTGTCAGTAACAAAGGCTACATACATGCAAGATAGAAGCGGCAGGCATGGCATCGGTGGCTAGATAGTCTGTAAATACTTACTGTTGGCGCTCCACTCGTACTTGGGCAACGGGCCCTTGAAGTCCAGCTTCTGTCCAGGAACCAGATTGGTGATGTGTGTCGACATGGGCCCACCCTCATACTTCTTGACAAGCAAGTCCAGGTAGCCCTTCTGATCCTCGTCGCTGATGGGCGTGTAAGGCCTCAGGACGGGCTTTTCCGAGCCTTCCGGCTTGAACTTGGTCAAGAGGGCACTCGCAACATGCAGACCCGAGACCATGTCCTCCTCGGGCAGCTTGAAGCGCAGGCGCTTGGTGTTGTGGTTGACGACCTCGACGTCTTCGAGCTGCAGCGAGACGAAACCCTTTTCCATCTCGAGAGCCTTCTTTGGCTCGGCCCCGAGGGCCTTGACACCGGTGGCCGGCGTGGTACCCTGACCGAACATGAAGTATGTTCCGAACCCGGCTATGCCAACGGCACTGGCAATCAGGATGCCTACTCGCGAGTTGTTGGCATTTCCGGATTGCGGAGGAGGGGTAGTCGCGTAGCGGCGCACAGGCTGTGGGAACGTGCATCACAATCACGGCTGATGTTAGCGATATTGACTTCCACAAGTGTGTCCCGAGGGGGTTTTCCGCAGGTTCCGGTGTCGGGACAGCTTACCTGCTTCAGAGACTGGCAGGCCCGAAATGCAGGTCGAGCAAACATTTTGGCGATTTGTAGGTAGGTACTTAATTCAATTGAGTAGGACGCTCCTAGACAAGACTTGGTATGTACTCAAATCTGGCCTACCTAGAATATAAGGTGAGATAAGGTACCTAGGTAGATAGATGATGTAGTTTGGTGGGTAAGGTAGGTAGAAGCAATTGGGTGCTGCCTGCCTATAGGTAGCTCTGGATCCAGCACAGCTTGAATCGAAACAAACTTCGATCCTATGCAGGTGGGTAGGTGGGTACCTTACTTGAGTGAGGTAGTACCTAAGGTAGGTACCTTTGGGAAACGGCTCATGACGTAAAACCCCAAAGTGCAAGGGTAGCACGTGACTTGGGTGTTGGATGGCTTGATGGGTCTGACCAGGTCTGGACCTCAAAAGATGGACGGACATTTATTTCAACGAGTCAACACGATCTGTCACCAAAAGTCTCAAGGTTGCATGCAAATCGGGTTCTTTGTATCTTATTTCTTTTTGACGTGCCGAACTAATGACTCGAAGACGTACCGGTACTAGGTCCAAGTCTAGAAACTAGATCTACAAGATAAAACAGAGTGGTATCTTCTGTTAATCTCTCTTGCAATATCTATCTGCAGGGATGAATTTTTTTTTTATTATCATTTTTATTCATTTAATTTCTTCTTGTTTTATTTTTGGCATCTTTGCACGGTTATTCCAACAGCTTGAAACCAAGGCCATGTCTAGTCCCAGCTAGTTCAGCCTGGTAATCAATTTGCCGGCTTTGGCCTGCTGGTCGTCACCGTTGAACAGCCTCATCCACACCTTGGGCTGCTCTTCAATGGAAGCATCGACAATTGTCTCGGCATCGCCCAGCTGCAACCTTCCGTCCGCGATAGCACCCATGAGCTCACCCATAATTGCCGGCACCTTGTCCATGTAGTCCAGCATGATGAAGCCGCGGATGGTGATCCGGCAGGAAATGACCTCAAACCAGTTCTTCAACTTCAGCGGCTCCTCGGTGTTGTACATGGTCACGGCACCGCACACGGCAACGTGGCCGTGCTTCTTGACCCGAGTCAGCATCAGGTCCAGGATCTCACCTCCCGTGTTGTCAAAGAACAGATCCACCTCGTCGGGTGTGGCCTTGATCAGGTCCTCCTTGAACGTGGGAGAGTTGTAGTTGAGGCACTCGTGCGCACCCAACGACTTGACAAACTTGCACTTCTCCTCGCTCGACGAGATACCGATCACCTTGCCGGCACCGAGAATCTTGGCAGCGATCTGAACGGCCATGGTGCCGGTGGCACCTGCTGCCGCCGAGATGACGATTGTCTGCCCCGGCTTGGCCTTGCCAGCATAGTAGAGTCCGGTGTAGGCGGCCAGACCAGAGGCGCCAAGGGCTCCCAGGTAGTGTGTGGGGGAAAGACCACCGGGCAGCGGGCCAAGGGGCTGAGATTCGTCTGCGTTCAGGATGCAGTGCTCACCCCAGACGCCCAAGTGGAAGTCCATCACCATGTCACCGGCCTTGAACTTGTCGGAAGCCGACTCGACCACCTCAGCGATGACGCCTGATCGCATAGGCGAGCCGAGAGGCACGGTGGGCACATAGAAACGGTCCGCAGCCACCGTCGACTGGATGAAGTTCCTCAGACCAGTGTCGTTGGAGAAGTATTTGACCTTGGCCAGGATCTGCCCAGGCTCCAGGGGAGGAAGAGGCACCTCCTTGAGTTGCCAGGTAGCATCAGGGCCTGACAAGATCGGTTCGCCGGCTGGCTTGTTGGTGAGGATCCACTGCTTAGTGGTGGTGGGCCTTGGTGATGCCATTTTTGGTGTTGGCAAGCTTATCCGGCGAGTGGTACAAGGATGGGAAATGCGAGAGCACTGATGATGGGATGAGGGATTCCAGAGTCGAGATGATAGATCGGCTTGCAACCATGCAGATTGCTTCGCCCTCGGAAAGGAAGCATAAGCGAGCTCTCTTATACTCATCGGCACTCACTTGAGAACCTTTGCGCACTATGCCTATTGGGACAACGTATTGTCCATTTTATCCACCCAAATGCAGTGGGTTGAATGCACTCAGGAACAACACAATCTCCCTCGAATTGACCGGTGTGGCAAAGATCTACAGCTAGCCTCTTGAGTGTATCCACACGTTGTATTCTCTGGCAGGGCTCCACATGGTCGACTGAAAAACCAGTCGGTGATGTCCAGAGAGGTCCATCTCGGTCGGATACACTATGAAAGGCTAAGCGACCGACGCTAAGCTCTTTACCAACCCTTCTTGATCCATATTATCGTCCAAATATCATGTGAGAATTTGCCGCAACGGAGGCATGATACAGCCCACCGTTTGGCCCATAAATCATACGTGGCTTGGTGGGTAGCAAACGGCCCCCTTTTGCCCACTGATCCGCAATGTAATCCCAGTTAGCACGTTTCTACAGTACCATGATTCGCCTTTGCGTCGCTATCTCTGGTTGACTTACTCGCAACCCGAACTCCATCTTACTGCTAGCCTACCAATGCCAGAGGAGAGAGAGGCCGGTATTCTCGGCTGTACTTGTCCGAACGTGGCAAACTCGTTTTTTTCTTATTTCCCCCCCTGGTAACTTACCCAAGCCCTTGGACCAACCCCTCGCCCGTTGACGCCAAACCCAAGACTTCAGACAGCTCCCTTGCCTATGCTTGGCACTGTGATCCCTGCCATGTGCAAAATCCGGTATGGCTTGCATGGATGGGGAACCGCACAAAGTCCCATCTACTCTGTACAGAAAGAGGTTAGGTCCCAAATATGCAGGAACGAGGGGGCATTTGGGGGTCTTTCATATCTTTTGCCGACGTTAGCAGATGATGATCAGCATCGAAACGGCTCCATGGTGAATGCGACGGTGAAGAATTTTGCAATATAGCGGTAGTCATCTCATGGGACCCCCC